>NW_027495066.1:0-42065 GCF_021521415.1 Bidens hawaiensis | reverse complement strand
CAAAATAGTGTTTTGTTAGTGTGTGTTTTATTTAAAAAAAATTATTAAAATAATTCAAAAAAATAATGATACAAAAATAGTGTTTTGTTTGTTTTAACGCATTTATTTAGGATATGATATAAATTTTCATGTTAACGGTAAGATCAACACATGTAAGGTATTGTAGCTAAAACGCATATACTATGTAATCCATATGTTTGTAGATTCAACCCTTAAGAATGAAAAGTCGGTTTGACCGTTGACTTTTCTGAAATTAATGAACATGTTCTGAATGGGACACATATTAGGGTCTTATCAATATTTTTAAATAAACCTGTGTAAGAACTGGAATGAAAGTTCAAGCCATACTCAACTCTTGAGTTAGTTAGATCACCAAGTAATCGGTTTTTACATAAATGTGAATTGGTTATCATATGATACTTGGATTGGCCTAACATGTAAGTACGCTAGCCTGCCTATGATACAAACTAAATCCTATGCTTCTAGTTTAGGTGGTTAACACTTCACGATGTATGGTTTTATGGTCTTAAATCCTGTATTGATGGGATGCTTCGGGTCCGGACACCATAGGTTTTTATACGGTTTATCATCTGGGTATTCACTTCTTTGGAGTGGATATTAATTGAGCTAAAAGAGCAAACCTATAGTTTATCTGCCAAGTAAGTCAATAAATTGATCACTTTGTACCTCAATGAAAAAATACACTACTGACTTGATCAACCACGTTGTTAGTCATACATGGTCTCGTTGCTCGCGTCCTAATAACATTAAGAAAGGGACCACAAAGGACACGATGTATGTAAGCCCTATAGACGAAATCGTGCATCCTCATCCATGGGAGTGGACCTTGGGGTATTGCTTGATAACAGGGGTGTGTCTTACTGGTTAGCTACTATAATATACCTTAATCATATCTAATAGGCTTCTGGTAGAATTGCATGCTTAGGTTTAGGCGGACGACAATATCCATTATAGTCTTACCTAGTTCATCTCCATTAAACCTTGTACACTTGTTTTGAAATGACTTATGACGTACTGGTTTTAAGGTTTAATTGGTGTTGGGGTGATTTGATCCGGTAAAACTATGCTGAAAAATGTTCCGTGATCGGTATTAGAACAATTTGATCCCAACTTTGTCAAAAATTTAAATAATGAGGTAAGCTAAATGTGTCTTGTTTTGTTTTAATTTTTATTTCTATTCATTTAAGAATTTTTTATTGAAACAGGTGTTTTACAGAAACTGTTTTTTTCAAAAGACGTTAAAGTGATCGGATTGATTTTCATAAGATCCTTCAAGATTGATGGACCCAAAGTAACCCATTATGCTATTCTTTTATATATGTAATTCAAACCCAAAATCATCTTCTTTGAACTTTGGCCCATATTTAACCCTAAATAATCGTGATCCGAAGAGTTATAAACTCTTGGGATGCGTTAGCGGTATCATTGCCTTTCAAAACAACCGAGACACAGACATAAATCCCTTTTGTTTCACTCTAAAACGTCATCTGATAAAGAACCTACTCAAATAATCTAAAACGTCATCTCAAATACTTTAAATTTCTTCCAAGATTTAATATTATCAAAGGTAATTAAGAGTTAATATCTGGATTTGGTAATTTGAAATGGGTTTTGATGAATATTTGGTCTAGGGCATTTGGTTTTGGTAAATTGAAATCAGCTTTGATGTTTGTGTGATTATCGATACTTAATTATGTGTTTGGAATTGTTTTTGTATACTACTAATAAGTTACAAGTTTGGCTATGATGTATTTATGTGTTGGGGAAGACAAACATGGAAAACGAGGAGCCATGCAGATCGAGAATCGGTTGACCGAGAACGTCTATTGATAAGATTTATCATAGACCGAAATCACATGTGTAGACCGAAATCACATGTTTAGACCGAAATCTCACTCAAATAACCGAGATCGTTATTATGTTGACCGAAAACCTTGTTTGTTATGATTATATTGACTGAGAAATTGATCATAATTATTTTGGGCACAATATCATACAATTATTAAATGGCTCTAACTTGGCTCGTTTTGGTGCAGATTATGACTGATCAAGTGCAATTGAAGTTTGTATATTCTTGTAATATAGCTGGATACATGTCTGGCCCTCCTCCAGCTCACAAAGAGTTCAAGTTCATGATTGTTTTATTGAATACACGCAAAAATTCTCACGCTATCCGAGAAACTCCAGTTGTCTGCAAAGAGATTTTAATAGGATTCTAGAGCAAAGCAAAGTGTATCCGCAAGGTGCAGGGGGAGTAGGATATACTGAATCTGTTATTCAAAATAGACAAATAGTGATTACTGAGAATCTCATTCGGGAAACTTTTTTGTTCGGCGATAGCCTTCATAATCCAACTGAATATTAAAAGGATGTGTTTTTTAAGGTGTTGCAGAGAATGAGTTACGAAGATCAGTATCCTCCAATAGAGAATAGGATGCTTCCTCCATACTGGAGATATTTGGCACACACATTTGTTCAGTGTGTTGCTGGAAGAAAGGGAGATTCAGATGAGATAAGTCAAGTTCAATCGTCTGCCATTGTTACGTTGGCTATTGATTGGGACTACAACTTTTCTAAGTTTGTATTTAATGAGATGGTTCGAAACATGAAGGAAAGAAAAAGGAGATGTTTTTTATGAATCCTAGGTTTTTACAAATGATCTTTGATTTCCATTATCCTCAGCTGGAAAAATATGTGTTGGTGTATTATGCCAGTAGTTCATTTGTCTCGAGTCTATTGTGTCTGTAATCGTTACATTTCTTGTTATGTTTTGAT
This sequence comes from Bidens hawaiensis, assembly GCF_021521415.1. NCBI lineage: Eukaryota > Viridiplantae > Streptophyta > Magnoliopsida > Asterales > Asteraceae > Bidens > Bidens hawaiensis. The sequence goes on along the minus strand of NW_027495066.1, from coordinate 39,269 downwards.
GAACTTGTTTGATTGGTTACTTAGTTAAGCGAAATTGTGTTTTAGCGAAGTTAGGGACAACTTAGCCTAGGATGTTCGGCGAATTTGTCGTATTATATAACCTAACTTACGCCGTTCGCATAACATGGTTTTTTTTGGCAAGTCTGTTGTGTAAGCTACACAATTCTAGTGGTGTTTTGGTGTTAACATCTTATAAAAAGTAACCTTTATCTTTACGTGTTACGTATTCTTTATGTGTCTCTCAATTAAATACTCGTATCTCATACGTAGGGGATTCCGCACCCTCGTGTTACGAGATACTCCTGTGTAGATCCGGCTAGGAACCTACAATTGGTATCAGAGCATTTGCTCGTGAATGTGTGGTTCGGGATTATCACACGAGTGTTAAAATTATTCCGCTAGACTTTTCGCGGAATCGTTTCAAATAAAACACCGTTCGTTCAGTCCATTCCTACACCATATTACCCTCGTCGCACTCCCTACTACCTTCGAACCATTCGAAACCAGAAAAATAGTGCTCAAAATCAGATTCCATATCCAGCGAAGTTGCCGTCACTTGTCATTAGGGTTTTGGCGAAGATATATAAGAGGTGAAGTTATAAACCGACGAAGTTAATTTTGGTGAAGTTAATAGGAAGTGAATTTAATTTATACTTTCAAACTACGCCCGAAGCGAAGTTAACACAAGGCAAAGTTATCCTAACTTCGCCACACAGGATACATATTGAATTAGTTTCAAATCTTGTTTCGGTTAAGTATGACTTCGATAAACATCACTGAACTGGTAAAGACGGAAGTTGAAGATGGGTCAGCGACTAAAGCTCCAACGTTATTGAAAGGCAGTGATTTTGTTGCGTGGAAAGACATATTTGAGAAGTGTGTGAAATATCAAGATGCAAAGATGTGGGTATGTATTCAGGATGGATATATCCCACCAACAACTGAGTTCGAAGGTAGTGAGAAACTAAAGAAGTATAATAAGATGGAGGATGATGAGAAGAAAATGTACAAGGCAGAAAGTAAGGCATTAGCAGCAATCACCAAGGCACTACCTCAGGAAATTCTTCATACGTTCAGAAAGTACAAGTCTGCTAGAGAATTATGGGAAGCATTAGAGAACCGCTATGAAGGAAATGTCGGGATTCGTAACTCCAAGACAAAGATGCTGAAAACTCAATTCTCAGTATTCAAGTACTTTAAGAATGAATCACTTGATGACATCATCACAAGATACTATCACTTAATGACTGAGTTGAATAACTACTCCATAGAATACACTGAGAGTGGGATTGTGGAAGAACTTCTTGATGCTCTTCCACCAAAATGGGAGATGTACACAGTTCTGATGAGAGAAGATAAAGAATTTGATAGCTTTGATTTAAAGAAGGTGGTTAACAAGCTACGTAATTATGAGCTTAATATATTACAAAAAGAGACGCCTACTGATCAGGTTCAGGATCCGGGAATGTATGGTGCAAAAGACTCTCCAAACTCAAGTTCTAAAACAGAATCGACCGCCTATTACTCAGGTGGGGAACCAAATTCTACTCAAGATGGTCATGTGGTAATGGATATGGATGGAGACATATGCTTTGTAGCAGGTGGAAGTTGTTCTTCAAAACCTCAATCCTCAGTTGGTAACTCATCCACTAGCTCGTCAAGTGTGAATTACTCAAAGATGCCTATGAGTGTAAAATCTGCTGAACAACAATTTGCTCTTTATGCCTCTTTCATTGCTTCTTATGAGAATTACATCAAAGGAAAGATAGTTAACCTTGCAACCTTGGATGAGGACTATGATCAAATAGATGCTGATGACATGGAAGAAATGGATCTGCAGTGGCAAATGGCGATGATAGTGAGAAGGGTAAAATGGTTTATGAAGAAAACTGGAAGAAAGTTCATGGGAGAGAAACCGGGTTTTGACAAGTCAAAGGTTCATTGCTACAACTGTAACAAAATGGACACTTTGCAAGAGAGTGTACAAATGAAAGAGTTGAACGGAGTCAGAACAGGCCTACTCAACAGAACAGAAATGGAGATCAAATAAAAGCCATGGTGTCTCAACAGAATGGTGGGTATAATTTGAACATCAAAGTTGAGGAGGTGATTGAACAAGCGAATCTGATGAACATCGTGACTGGAAGATGTGACAAGGAACCAGTGGAGGACCAAGCGTACATGGCAGAAGTGAATGATCAGCTCTCAGAGGTATGTTCTGAACCTCATTGTGAACAATGTGAAAAACTGTTTAATCAATTAAATGCTTTAACTGATCAGTATGTAAGTTTGGAAAAAGAATTAAAAACTGTAAAAGAAGAACGTCATTACTCTAAACAAAAAGAAAACAGTTACTCGGCAAAAATTAAAGCTGGTGAGAAAGACATTAGATGCCATAAGGCAACATTAGCTGAGACAATCCAAGTAATTGATCTAAGTTATGAAGTTGTGGAAGAAAAAATCAAACTTATTGCTGAAAAGGACAAACAGATAGCTGATTATCAAGTGAAAGTGGTGGAACTAAACATAAAACTTGAATAATTTAGGAATTCGTCCATGATGTTAAATCATGTCCTAAGTGTTCAACGTTCCCCCTAACGATAAAGGAGGAATTGGATTCACGGAAGTTCCACCACCTTTTAACAATAATTATACTTATAATCCGTGTAATCAGCCATCTACTTTTGTTAAGCCTGATCAGACAGTAACAGGTAGTGTCAGCTTCAATAGTCTATCTTTAAAGTTCAATCAAGCAACACCGACGCTGATTTAATCAATCATGAAAAGCTTGATAAAGATATTACCGAATCGGTTCATTCAAATTCTTCAGTCACAAATCAGATTCCAAGCATAAGGAGTCTGTGAACATTCGTAAAGTGGATGATGAAGTTGCGTTACTCAGACGGGGGGGAGAGTGATATTTTTAGTGAAAAGAAATCTTCTTTAAACCCATTCGTCCCCCCTTATGTGAAACAAACTGTCAGTGAAGCAACTTCATCTTCTACTGCAAATCCTGAAAAGAATGTTCGGATAGACATAGATTGTCCGAACAAAATTAATAGTCCGAGCAAGAGTTGTTTTAGATGTAACAAGATAGGAAACTTTGTCAATAACTGTCCGCTGAAAAGGAAGAAATCGAAAAATATGAGGCCAAGCAAAACTGAGAATAAAACGAACTTTAAAACTGGTGCTGGTAAGAATTCTAACGCATCCAACTTTAATCGTTGGACAAATTCAAGATTTCAAAGAAACCTCACAGAAAGGGTAATTTCGAATCCATTAATGCTAGAAACTCAAGGATGTTTGGATAGCCTCATAATCAGTTTTCTAGAAATCTTCCATTCAGATCAAATGAAAACTTCCCTCAAAGGAACTTTAGGAAACCAAGGAGTTGGATGCCGTTTAACAAGTTTGACCAACCCAAGACCAGAGGTCTTGGGTCCCTCACTTTTAATTCGTTTCTTTAATTGTGCAGGAACAGTTGAACGGGACTGTGGACAACATGTGGGTTGTCGACAGTGGCTGTTCTCGGCACATGACTGGTAACAAGAAATTGTTACGTGATTGGAAAGCTGTACAGGGAGGAAGAGTTAGTTTTGCAGGAGAAAGTGGAGGAAATATTTCTGGAATCTGTACTGTAACTAATGGGAGAATCAAGTTGGAAAAGGTTACCTTTGTGTAGGGCTGTAAACGAGCCGAGTCGAGCCGAGCCAGAGTGTGCTCGAGCTCGAGCTCGGCTCATTTTTTCTATCGAGCTGAAAAATCGAGCTTGAGCTTGGCTCGTTTAAAGCTCGAGTCGAGCTCGAGCTCGATTGAGCCAATCTCCTTTTATTTTTTTAAATTTTTTAATTTTTTAATTTTTATTTTTTATTTTACAAATTTTGATATATAAAAGACAAAAAATATAATTTTAACATACATATTATATAAAGATTATAAATTAGAGAATTTATAACTTTATATGTCTTAATTTTGTTATTCGTTTATAAGGTTTTAAGTATTGAGTGACATAATATATGTAATAAATATGATATTATTATATATAGATATTAAAATTTAGGGATTAATCTAAACGATCCAACGAGCCTAGCTAACGAGTCGAGCCAAAACCGAGCCACGAGCCAAGTTGACCCTGGCTCGAGCTCGGCTCGTTTAGAAATCGAGCCGAGTTGAGCCGAGCTCATTTAGAATCGAGCTTTTTCAAGCCGAGCTTTTTTCGAGCTATTTTCGAACGAGTTTCGAGCGAGCCGCGAGCCACGAGCTTTTTGAACATCCCTACCTTTGTGGAGGAGTTAAAAGCACAATCTTCTGAGTGTCTCTCAGATATGTGACAAAGAATACACTGTGCACTTTACAAAGGATGAGGCACTCGTGCTTTATCCTGGTTTCAAGATTCCTGGAACATGGGTTGTGATGAAAGCTCCAAGAGAGAATAATACTTATGTGATGGACATGAGGTCAACCAAGATGGCGACGGAAGAATCATGTCTCTTGTGAAAAGCAACAGAGTCTGAGTCAGAATTGTGGCACCGAAGAATGGGTCATATCCATCTACGTAAGATGAACTACATAGTCAAGAATGGGCTGGTACTTGGGGTTCCATTAAAGAATTTCAACTTTGAAGATCAATGTCTGTCATGCAAGAAAGGAATGCAGCACAAGAAACCACATCACTCCAAACTGATTAACTCCATTTTCACACCTTTGGATTTGCTTCACATGGATCTATTTGGTCCCATAAATGTTAAAAGCCTGGGTGGAACATCCTATTGCTTAGTTGTGACTGATGATTACTCACGTTACTCATTGATTACTAAAGTGGAAAATATTGTTGGGGGAAAGGTCAAGTTCATCAGAAGTGATAATGGAACAGAGTTCAAGAACTATCAAATGGAGATGTTTTGTCTGCAAGAAGGGATTGAGCATCAGTTTAGCGCACCATATACTCCATAATAGAATGGAGTAGCTGAAAGGAAGAATAGAACTCTAATCGAGGGTGCCAGGACTATGCTGGCAGATGCTAAACGTCCCGTGGTGTTCTTGGCTGAGGCTGTTTCCACGGCCTTCTATATCCTTAATCGTGTTTTAACTGTTAAAAGATTAAATAAAACTTGTTATCAATTAATGCATGGTAGAAAGCCAAATCTAAAAGGTCTTGAACCTTTTGGATCCCCATGTTCGATCTTTAAGACTAACTCAAGATTTGGTGAGAAAGCTAACGAAGGTATTCTTATTGGCTACGTAGTTGGGTCACCCAACAGAAGAGTCTTTAATCTATCGAACAATAAGGTTGAGGTGGTCTGTAACACTGACATTACAAGTTACAAATCACCAAAGCCTAGCATGGGACCAACAGAGGATTTCGATTATGATAAATTATTTAAATCTTTTAACCTACCTCCTTTTGATTTTGCAGATATGGAAGAAAGGATGGCCACTCAGATGCTACTCGATGAAGAAGAGGCCATTATGCATCGTCCACAGTGTAATGAAAAACAAACTACTATGTCAAGTGTTGTTGCTACTCGATGAAGAAGAGGCCATTATGCATCGTCTACAGTGTAATGAAAAACAAACTACTATGTCAAGTGCTGTTGAAACTCCTACTGTCTCCAGTGGTGATGACTTTTTCAATCCGTTTCACACTCAACACAATTTAGATGAAGTCTCTCCAAATCTTGGAGAAGACTTAGAGGTTGGGCATGTCCAAACCACCAGAATCCACAAGAATCATCCCTCGGAGAATGTGATCGGTAATCCTTCTGATGGAGTAAGAACCAGAAGGAGCTTGGAAGAAAATACATGTGTGTATGCAAGCATTAAAAACACTGGTATTATGAATGACTGCGTGTATGCTTGCTTTATTAGTTAGATTGAACCAAAGAACTATCAGATGGCATTGAAGGATAGCTCATGGGTAGAAGCCATGCAGGAAGAATTGGCTCAATTTAACAAAATGGAAGTATGACAGTTGGTTGAAAAGCCACGAGATCTGAATGCAATCGGTACGAAGTGGGTATTCAAATGCAAGAGAGATGAGAAAGGGGTAATAGTCCGTAACAAGGCAAGATTAGTAGTCAAAGGATTTAACCAACAAGAAGGGATTGACTACAATGAAGTGTTTGCTCTTGTGGCAAGACTGGAGGCAATTCGACTTTTCTTGTCCTTTGCTGCACACAAAGATATGAAAGTGTTTCAGCTTGATGTCAAGAGTGCCTTTCTAAATGGCAAGGTCGATAAAGTGGTTTATGTCGAGCAACCTCCGGGCTTTCCTAATCCAGACTCTCCAGATCATGTGTACAAGCTCAGTAAAGCATTATATGGCCTACATCAGGCTCCACGAGCTTGGTACGCAACTTTATCTGATTATTTGATGGAAAATGGGTTTGTGAGAGGAAAGATCGACAGTACATTGTTTGTAAAGTGCAATGGGATAGATTTTCTTCTCGTTCAGGTCTATGTCGACGATATCATCTTCGGAACCTCAAAGATTTCTATGTGTCAGGAGTTTGAAACGGTAATGAAGAAAAGGTTTGAGATGAGCGCCATGGGTGAATTAACTTTCTTTTTGGGTTTACGGGTAGATCAGAAGAAGGATGGCATGTTCATTCATCAAACTAAATATGTTCATGATATGCTTAAACGTTTTAAGATGGATGAAAGCACCCCGTTTGACACTCCGATTTGTATCAACCACAAACTAGGTGCTGACTCCGACAGTGATGAAGATGAGGATCCCACTCAGTATCGGGCTGTAATAGGTTCTTTTATGTATTTAACTGCTTCCCTGACATTATGTTTGCAGTCTGTCTTTGTGCTCGTTTTCAGGCAAACCCAAAGGAGTCGCACATGAAGGGAGTGAAAAGAATTTTTGCGGTATCTTAAAGAAAAGCCTAAATTGGGTCTCTAGTATCCAAAAGAAGGAGAACTGGATCTGGTTGCATACACAGACTCAGACTATGGAGGATGCGATCAAAATCGAAAGTCAACAACTGGTGGCTGTCAATTTCTAGGAGGAAGATTGGCGTCGTGGCAATGCAAGACGCAGACCTCAGTGGCCATATCCACCTGTGAAGCAGAGTACATGGCCGCATCAAACTACTGCTCCCAGGTTTTATGGATACAACAACAAATGTGACATTATGGTATGAATTTCACTCAAACTCCTATTTACATTGATAACACTGCTGCAAACACAGTAACTAACAATCCCATTAAACATAGTAAAACAAAACATATTGACATTCGTCATCGTTTTATACGAGATTGTGCTGAGAAGAAATTAATCTTGCTTCAAAAGGTTGATTCTCTGGATAACATTGCTGATCTTTTTACAAAATCTTTTGACCGATCTCGTTTTCAAAACCTGATTGAGCTTAATGGGATAATCAATCCTGAGTAACCTTGGTTTTACTGTTTGTTCGGTCTTAAAAAAACATCTTTATCGCTGAGATATATGTCGTTTGCTCAGGTTTGAAGGACATGTTCTTGAATATGTTTGGTCCTTGTATCTATGTGGATATTCAAATGATAACCATTAACCTAATAACTGAAAGCCACTGGGGTGGTTGTGATGAGTTTTTTATTCCTTCGCTGAAAATTATGACCTCAGTTGGAGGTACACATATTCGTATGTGTTTGGTCCTACTAATCCACTGGATTTTTGGGATAGCCATTTACCCAAAGACTTAGAAGTGATCCGGGAGTTTCAATATAATTTTTTTTTTGCGGAAATGATATACTTTTCAGTCTATAGCTTCTCATGAAGCTTCAAAATTGGTGTTAAATTGAAAATTTGATCTAACCTTTGGAAAATGATAGATAAATTGATTTTGTGTGCCTAACGGGTGAAGTTATTAGGCTTAAAAGACTTTAGAACAGTCATTGTTTGGTACGGTAACTTTCCATGGTGCGTAAAAGTAGAAGTGATACAAATTAAATATACTCGATTTATTGTGGAGAGTCATTTTGAAATGTGCATGTCTCCACATATATCTCTCCGAATGATAGGCAGAAAAGTGATTACCCAATCATACACGAGCCTGTTAGTGTCTTGATCCCCACGTGTATTGTGTTATCTTTCTACAGTGATCCAGATTCGGTACTTGTAGATGTTGGTTGTGGTTCTTAAAAAAAATAAAAAAAAATAAAAAAAAATGATGAATTGATTGTGCTATGTTGCTCTTGAAATTCAAAAAGTCTGATATGGATGAAGCACCAATTGAGTATTGGGTGTGCTTAATGTAAAGATTATAAGTTCGACTCAAATGTACATTGTTTAATCAGACACTACGGGTCGAAGTCAACTCGGGGTGATATGGGGAAAGCCAAATACGCCTTGAGAATAGATAGAAGGCATCATAGTTCCTTAAGTGATGTCTTTCAAAATGTTGAGTGTAATTGAACCTAATCCGTATCACAGAAGCAATGAAAATTTTGAGTCTAAGTTTCATACCTGCCTGCAACCTGTTTCTCTATGTCACAATAACGCTGAACATGAATCCTTGTGACAACCTCTTGATCAGTATGATTCCATGTTCGGATCTTTTCTTAAACATGTTGGGTTCTCTGAAAGACTGAAATTTGATCTCGTCTTTGTTATTTTACTTTAGATTATTTCATATTATTTTACTTACGTTTCTTAAACAATGTTTATTTCTTAAAGTTATTGTGTTGCTCGGTCTTGATTTTTTTATCAATATGTTCTAAAAATAACTTCGCTACGGCGAAGTTGTCATTACAAGCGAAGTTGATTTAACTTCGCCCCTGTTTTTTTTTTTCAAAAAGTATAAAAGGACCTCATTAGTCAAAACTGGTCAAATAAACCCTCAAAACCTCGGCGAAGTTATCAGAGAAATCAATCTTGATCCATCATCGTTTTTGTCCTCGTAATTGAGTGAAAAAGGTTTATAAACTCATTATGTTTCATAATTTAATACCTTTGCTCATTATTAACCCTAACTCTGTCTGATTATGATGTTTTAGTTGTTATTTTAAAAATATATTCAATCCTCATTCTATGTTACGAGATTGGTAACATTACGGTTTCCATGGGGTTAATCGGACAGTGTTGTAACTATTTTGATCTTCTGATTATTGTTGTCTGCAATTGAACGGGATTTTGATTTCTGCACTGGTCATATAGCGAAGTTATCATCCAGGCAAAGTTACAACAACCTCGCTTCCCACCTAACTTCGTTTCACAGCAAACTTCGCTGATACAATGCTAGGAGATTTTATTCTTATCTTCGTTGTCTTACTAACTTCGCAGATACCTTTCTAAGCGAAGATACAAGTGTTTGTGTATTATGTCTAACTTAGCTCCTTTTGCTTTGCAGATATAGCATCTGTAGTAGGTGCGGGTGGTACAGGTGGTGACGAAGGAGACGGGGATAAGAGACAGTTCTTTTCGGGTCACAACATGTACGTTGCTTTGGATCCGGATAGTCGTGGAGCTGAGGAGTTTACAGAGATCATCTCGTTTCTCATACGTTCACGTATCTTTCATGATATCACCACTACTCTGCCGATATCTCTACCAAATATTGAAGACTTTTGGAGAATGGTTGAGTATGACTGTCGCATGGAACCTCCAGTCATGCGTGCTACAGTTAATGAACAAGTGATATAGTTCTCAGAAGATCAGATACGAGTAGCTCTACAGTTCGGAAATGAAACCACTCAGGATCCTACTGAGTATCCAGCCGTTTTTAGGAACGGGGCATTTCTTCACATGGGTTACTCTGGTCCGTTGGAAGACTCGCAACAACGAAAGGGGTTTCTGCTAGATCAATGGTGTTTCTTGATGCATGTGTTGATCGTTTGTATGTCTGGTCGCAAATCTGGATCCGATGGTATGGGTGCGACAATGCAGTCTGCTATAACCGCGTTGACATATAATAAACCAAATAGCTTCAGTTAAATGATGTTCTATGAGATTGAGTGTCTGAGGCGAGCTGTTGCATAGGAACGTTTCTTAATGTATCCTAGATTTTTACAGATGATTCTTAATCATGTCGCTCCTAATCTGGCACAACGTCGCCCTATCTCTTATGTGGAAAGTGTAAACAAGAGAATTTTTGCACAGTGTAGGACATCTTGTGTTCGAAGAAAGGCTGAAGTTCGTCCGAGGCATACTGCTTTGTTTGGATATCTTGTCAATCCTGCTTATGTTGCTCCACTGGATGATGGTTTTAATGATCCTGCTCCGCCACAAGTCGATATTCCTTAACCACCTCCTGTGATTCAACCACCCAGGTGGTTCAAGAAGTTCCTGTTGTTGACCCCATCGTAGTTCCCAAAAAACAGGTTGATCTTGAGTTTACTTTTGGAGGGCAAGGTTTCTTTGATATGGATATGGTTGATCCTTCTGAAGTTCGAGCCTCATTAGTTGATGTTTCTGGTGTGCATGCTCCTTCGGTTGAAACCTCTGTGGGTCCATCTATTACCTCGGTGGAGGATTCTTAGGAAACTTTATCAGATTCTTCCACTAATGAAGCTGTTGAAGCTCATAGAGTTCTAGCTGCACAAGAGAGGATCCAAGGAAAACGAAAGAAAGATTCAGATGATAGTGAGTCTGATTATGAAGAGGAGATGTATGCCGTGGTCCGTAGATCAAAGAAGGCTAGAGCTGGTGAAAGCACGAGTGATGTTCATTTTGCCCCTCCACAGTTGTCTGGTATGTCTACACTGCCTCCATCTTCATCCGATCCATTATCAGTGACATCTAGCGTTCCAACGGTGGCTTTGTCAGCACCGTCTAGCGTACCATCTACGATTGAGATATTTATGCCAGAGATTGTGTCACTACCACAACGCACTATTACTCCGTCTGACGTTGTTTCTATGTTTGTTGAATCTACGGTGATGGAAATTACTAGATCTTCTATTTCATTTACACCTCCGGTTACTAGTCCATCATCATATGAAATTCCAGTGACTTTGGATATCCCTCCGCGATATGCTCAAGACATTTCTTACATGTCATTTTCCTTTGATGCTTTGTTGTCGGATTCAGAGGGGATAGCGGCTTTAGAACGTGTAGTGGCTGACCAATCAAGAATAAATCTCATTTAGACACAAGCCATTCAACGGCTAGTGGTTGAGAACCAAATTCAGTCATCTCTTCTTATTGAACATGGCAAACTTTTTGATGCTTTGAAGCAGTTCTTAGCATCTCAGGGGGGAGACTAGTTACAATGGTGATGAGTTGAGAACAAACGGGAGACAAGACATAAACGATGATCCCAATGCATTAAAAGATGCAGGTGGTGAGCTGCCATGAACTGAACAAACTCTTGGGGATTCCACATATCAGGGGGAGTCTACTGCTCCATCTGGCAGTGCAAGTGGTGACACTGTAGTGGTAGACGATGAGGACGATATGGGTGAAGATGTGTTGTCTTTTAGTGAAATTGAAAAGCTTGGTGAACAGATTGAGATTGACAATGGCTTAGAGGAAGGTGAGATACCTGATGATAGTGTTGAACATGATATTCCTAGTGCTAGTCAAGAACGTTTGGGTCAAGATGATAATGTGTCGGGTGATTCTGAGTAGGAGGAACAGCCAAGGTGGAAAGAAGGATGTGCTCGGTGGTTTATCAAGACAAAGAAGCCATTGGTACGTACGATGTTCAAGAAGAGTTAAAATATCAAGGGGTATGCTGAATCGAAAATGGGTATTATTTGTTGGTTGTATGATGATCAGCAAAAGCTGTTTGTGGTGAAAAGATATGATGGGATTCAGTATTTTTCTAAGAGGTTGAGATCGTTCAATACGTTGCCTGAATGTGAAGTGAAGGATTTGGCTAGTTTAAGGTTGATTAATATGAGTGGGGATAATTTTGCTAGCTGGGTTGGTAAGATAGTGTGGAGTGTAGTGGTTAAAGAGAAAAAGTTTGAGTTGTTAAAGTCTCAAAAGGGGAAGTTGATTGAAAATACCGAACGGGGAATGCGGGCTGATGGCAAGCCCTGGATGGTGATGAAGTACAAACCGATTCGATGTCTGAAAGAGGCTCAAATGAAGACCATGCCTCAAGATGTGTTGAAAGATCTTAAATGGTGGTATGTTGATTGCCAGACTGCTGAAGCCATGATGGAAGATCAAGATGAACAGGAGATCTTAAGGGTGTATGATCCTATGCACTTGGTTAACTTGTCTCGAGCTGATTTGCAGGTACTCAATGAAAAGAAGATTTTTTATATTCCAGCTTGGAAATAATGAAGCGAAGAAATATCAAAGGGTGGTCTCAGTCTGTGTGAGACAAGGTGTACATGCTTGAAGGCGGAAGGTACGGCTTTTTGGATTACAAGACAAGGCGAAGGTGTAAGAGAAATGAAGCTACTGCCAAGGGGGAGTCTGTTGGTGCATTATGCCAGTAGTTCATTTGTCTCGAGTATATTGTTTCTGTAATCGTTACATTGCTTGTTATGTTCTGATGAAATTGTTAGATTGGTTACTTAGTTAAGCAAACTTGTGTTTTAGCAAAGTTAGGGACAACTTCGCCAAGGATTTTAGGCGAAGTTGTCGTATTATATAACCTAACTTACGTCGTTCGCATAACATGGTTTTTTTGGCAAATCTGTTTTGTAAGCTACAGCAATTCTATTGGTGTTTTGGTGTTAACATCTTATAACAAGTAACCTTTGTCATTACGTGTTACGTGTTCTTTACGTGTCTCTCGATTAAATACTCGTATCGTATACATAGAGGATTCCGCACCCTCGTGTTACGAGATACTCCTGTGTAGATCCGGCTGGGAACCTACAATAAGTAAACTTCTTGGATGTGAAAGGCATGGGTCTGACGTCTTTTAGACTAATGAAATAGAAGAGGAAAGCTGCTAGGGTTTTGTATCAAGGGCTTCGTCCTATGGTTAAAATTTAAAAGTTTGCTGAAATAGAGGCTAATCCAGTTGTTTTTATGCATGTTGTCGTTACTGAGGAACATATTGAGCTTGCTCATCAAGAACCCATTTCTACTTTTGAGATTCTTTCTGATGTTGAGGCAAGGTTTCCTTCTCCACCACCTCTCGTGGAGGAACAACACCATTTAGAGTTACAACATTCTGTACCTACACCTGATCAGTTGGCTGTTGTGAAAGAAATGCTACAGTGAACAGCTTTGAAGCCTCCTAAAGTGGTTCCTATTATACAAAATCAGCCATCTGAGAGTCATCAAGAAGATGAAAGTGGTCTACTTCCAAGAAAGAGAAGCATGAGAGATCCTAGACCAGGTGTTTTCATTTGAGAAACGATTATTGCTCACGCCACAGATGAGCCAGTGATTATGATTCAGTCTACTGAAAGACCCGGAAGTTGAGATGGAAATACCTCAAACTGCTGCTAAAACACATGTAGAGCCTTCAAGTTCGTCTGCTCAACATATTGTTGGAAGTTCAAGTGCATCTAAAAAAGTTAGTACATATTCTATCGATGCAAGATCATTTTCTAAAAGACAATGGTAAGGGAATTGATATTAGTTCTGCCCCTGTAGATATTCAAGCTTTACAACAAATAGTATTTGAACTGCAGCAAGATTCAGTGGTTAAAGATGTGCGTATTAATCAGCTTTTAGAAAGTAATGCAGAGAAAGATGGCAAGATCATGGAATTACAAGCCAATCTAGGTGGATTGGCAGCTCTCTATTATGGACTATGCAGTCGATATCGCCGATATATCACCGATATAGCAGTGATATATTGGTTATCATTCTTTGGCGATATATAAATCAGAATATCGGTACCGATAATATCAACGATATTGACGATATTAGACTAATATTTGACCGATATATCACTGATATTCCCGATATCAGTGTTTTATGTCTTAATTATCAACTTTTAGTGTTCAATGTTAGTGTTTTAAGTCTTAATCAATTCTTACTTGCTTCGATTGTTAGTGTTTTGCAATTTGCAAAAGGTTAATTTGTTAATTGTAGAGACTATACTGAGTTATTAATGTTAAAATTGTGATATATATGAATCTTACATGATATTAAAACTATTGATATCCGACCGATATCTCACTGCCAAAACCGAAATCTCTCATATTGGTCCTTGACCGATATCCGATATTTTTCCGCATTAATTACTTATATTATGACATGAACCAGCAGCTGGTCAAACAGTTTGGTGATTATTTCAAGAATGTTCAAGAATCTGGGGCTGCACAAGTAGGTACTAGTGTTGATGTTCTAGATACTCCTGTTTTTCAAGAATATCTTGTTAGGGAACAAAAGTCAGTTGAACAACGAGTTGAGCTGTAAAAGAAGTTACTAATCATGAAGAACTCAAATAAAAATGTCACATCTTCTAATCATACAGAAATTTTTGTGATTGACGTTGGAAAGAACTATTATGATAAGTATGGTGATAGATCGGGGATTGTGTCATGGGGATATGATGGTGACAAGGAGATGTGGTGGTTAAAAAGGGAAGGTGGGAACATGGAGTACTACAAGAAACAAGAGGATTTTAGATCATGGACTTAGATTGATTTGATTGAGTTATCTAGATCTCTGTTTCATAATCCATGTGGTGAGCCTAAGGCCTAGAAGTTCTTTAACTTCTTGGATATACAAGCTTCAAAGGGATTGCCTGACTACTGCGGAATCATACATCAAGAAAGCTAAGGGTGTTATTGATCCTCTTGCCAAAAAAAACAATGAAGAATGTTATGTGGCCACCTACTGATAAAGTGAAATCTATTCCTATCACTAAAATATTCCCTGAAGGAGCTCTAGACAATATGCAATTTTGGGCTTATGATGGTGAAAGGCTTCTGTTGTGCAGACTCAATAAAGGGCAATACAGAAGGATATCAAGACACTTGCCACTTTTTAGATATAGGTAGATCCGTTGTATGAGCCTACTGCCAAAGAATTCACATGCATGGTTGACTCCATGATACGTACTAATCTTTGGGTCGGCTCATTGATAGAAGCTGATGCACATCTCGTTGACAAGCCTTGATAATAGAAAGCTATAAACCAAGGGGAGATTGTTAGGATATATTTTAATTTTATGTTTATGGTTTGGTGTTTGCGGTTTTGTCAAGATAACTGAAATCCCTATAGGGATTTCGATGGGCTTTTGCGCATTGGGTTTAGTTTGGGCTTGGCGTTATGTGGCTTGTAGACACCCTATATATAGTTTTGTTTATTATTGTTTAGGGTTAGACGTCACAAGTATTATTCCAATCATTGTAATATGTCTTCTCTTGAAGGGACTTAAGTACCCGACGTTGCAGTATACGTGTGCTTTGAAGTCATAAATTTGTGTTTATCATTGCACTTTCATCTTTGTTCTTGAATCATCATGTAGTTAGATTCTGCCTAATAGCGTTCAATCTTGATATCGTATTGAAAGATCCATCCACGGGATTTTAAAATTTTTTTAAAAAAATTCATATGTATTATATTTAGGTTATGTCAACGAAAATATTTTAAAATTTTTTTTTTACACAAATCGACTTTTAACATACTTGCAATCGACATTTACATTACACGATTATTTGCAAATATTTACCATTCACGCACTAAAAACAAAGAGCCAATACATGTATGTCCTTATTATAAAAACCACTTGGCCACTACCAAATGCATCATTTGATACCAAAAAAACAACAATTGATCCCGGTTTGCTTTTACATCACAACTCCAGCTCCTACTTCTAGGCCTTCACTGCTACAAAATGGCAAGTAGAAGTCTTCAAATTCGGATATTTGAATATTTCGGATAGTGGTTTCACTGTCCGAATCCATATCCAAACTTCGAATATTCGAAATTTCGGATTCAAATATCCTAATGGATATCCGAATTTTGAAAAAAAAATAATTATAAAAAATTTATAAAACTACGTTAAAAATAATCGCGGGTTTCTTATTCGTCACAACTACAACTCCTACCTCTAGGTATTCACTGATGCACAATAGCAAGTAGCATTGTTCAAAGTCGGATATCTGAACATTTCAGATAATGGATTTCACAATCTAAATCCATATCCAAACTTCGGATATCCGAAATTTCGGATACGAATATCATAAATTTGAAAAAAAATATATATAAAATAATTAAAGAACTACTTTTAAAACTATTTCGAATATCTGAAATATCCGAAAAATTATCCAAAATATCCAAAAAAAAAAAAAACAAACTATCCAAGGTATCCACAAATGATCCGAAATACTCAAACAAATATCATAAATATACAAAAATTATTCGAAAATTATCCAAATTATCTAGAAAAATTATTCAAAATATCCAAAAATTGTACAAAATCTATAAATAATATTTTGTATTTTAATAATAAAAAGAATATTTTGGATATTCAAACCATCCAAAAATTTTCAAAATTACTATCCAAATCCAAATATTTTCGATAATTCGGATTCGGAATTTTAGATATTTCGGATATAGATGTTTTCAAGTACCTCTAATGGCAAGGGATTTCCTCTTTTCGTGATTTCTTGGATGATGACTAGGCTAGCTATGAGATGACCATTGATTCACAGAGGGAATGTCATACGCGTGGGTTCATGTCATACACATGGGTTCTAACCCCTTATCTTGGATCACATGAAAGAACAAGTTATAAAAAGAAATTTTCTAGTACAGTTCCAATGGCAGACATACATAGTAACTAGGGGTAGTCTCCGTTATCCCTTAACTTTTCGTCGATAGTGCAAATTTACTTTTATTTTGGTTGGTTTTTGTGTTTCTTTACCCCTGAAAAAATATGACGTTACCCCTATTTGTTTATGACCCAACCAAATTAAAAGCTAAAACCAATTAAAGTCCAAAGAAAATTTAAAGCCTAATCCAATTAAAATTCAAACCAAATTCCTCGGTCACCAGACCACCATGCTGCACCCAAGTAGCTGACGGTCGTGTTCCCTTAGTTCCTCTTCGTGGTTCGGCTTCTACTTGTTCAATATAGGTATTCTTCTATTTTTTATCGAAAGTTGTAATTGTTAAGTTGTTTATATAAACTATTAATTTGGAATTGTTTATGGGCAATTGAATATCTTTTTTAAAACGGCGACTTTCGTGTGTTAAACCACCACACTATTCACTTTGTAGATTCATCTTGCTCCACTCTAGCTAGACTATGATATCTTAACCGGGCCCACGCCGACTTCAGATTTTGGTTTGGGAGTCCCCCCCGAGAAACCATACATGTCATTTGACAGTCGTTGTTCCACCGAAAGAGCAGAAATCTCTAATGTGACACACATTTGAACTAAAACCTGGGTGGGCTCGGGATTTGAACAGACAACCTTGTAAGGCTTAGCTCAAACCCTTCATTGCTAATATCCACCCAAAGTGTCACAATGAGGATCGAACTCGGGTCTCTGTTGGAGAACTCAAGCCTCCTACCACCAGACTTGAATGACTGATTATGGTTTATTAGACATTTGTATAATGTAATTGGAAATGGTAATTGATTAGGGATTTAAGGTTTATGTGTAAACTGAAATTGATTATGGGTTTAAGGTTTAAAACTTTAAGTTTTGTTTCTTCTAAAATTAGAGAACTTGGAAGATGAAACGACAAAGTCATATTAGCAATCATTTTAAAAGAAAATTGCAATAAAATAATAATATTGGTCTAACACCAAGTTAAGAAAAGGAATTAATTGTATGAAATACGGTAAAAAAAATCGGTTATTGTATAAAATACGACAAAAAAAGTAAATAATAAAAATTAGTTTACATTGTATGAAATACGGTAAATGAAAGTTTTTTGAACGCTATCACTAATATTTTTGTCTATATCCGTCACTTTACAGTTCATAAATGAAGATTAAATCGTAAACATATTTATAAAACCTCAAACAACACATAGATTCACATTCTTACGCTAACTCCAAACTACAAGTTGTAACATCCCGAAATTTCCGAAATGATATTAATTATATTACTTAATAATAGAGGGAAAGTTTACTCGGGTTATCGGGAAATAAATAAATAGAGTAGGAGTTGGTATGGGTCGGGCTAGTGTTGGGTAATGGATATGGGTTATGGACCTGGGTTATGAAAGAAGGAAGGAGAGTCCATGGGCTTAAGCCCATGATCCCTAAATATAAATGCCATTAATCACCATTTAATCCTCATTCTCACATATTCCATACACCACCAAAACATACACGACCCGAACCAAGATCCGAAGGCGAAAACCCGAGCTTGTTGGTGCTGGAACGTTGTGACGGACCAAAACAACATCAAGGCTTAACCGTGTTCGTAGTTCGACTCGTTCAAGGTACGTTTATAGTTAGAAATCGTTCGTATAGGTTCGGTTTGATTTGAGAAATGATAGATCTGAGTTTGTATGGTAAAAATGAATCCAACAAAGCTAATCTTACTAAAAATGGTTATGATTTGATGGGTTAATCGATTGATAAAAAGAACCCGAAACCTATATGCCTAAATCGCACCCTTTAAACATCGATGTTAGGTCGATTTGATGGTTGGGGTTTGTAGGCGCTGGTCAGACGATTCCGTGGATACCTAAATCGAGTTATTTGGTTAAGAAACGAAGGATTTAAGAACGAACAGTAGCTGCAGACGACAACTTAGCCTGCAAGCTAAGTTCGCCTGATGAACTTCGCCTGCAAGCTAAGTTCGCCTGATGACAACTTCGACTAAAGCCAAGTTCGCCTGATGACAACTTCGCCTAAAGCCAAGTTCGCCTGATGAAAACTTCGCCTAAAGCCAAGTTCGCCTGATGACAACTTCGCCTAAAGCCAAGTTCGCCTGATGACAACTTCGCCTAAAGCTAAGTTCGCCTAAGGTTTAACTTCGCCTAAAGTCAAGTTCGATTAGAGAATAGATTAAAACGATAAGTAAAAGTAAGCTAATACTAGGCCACCAGATTAGATCAGGCGAGTATTGATACGTGTAACTTATACAGTCAGCCGAGCTCAGTTAAAGAAGGGATTTACAACTATCAGAGGAAGAAGCAGAGTTCAGGTGAGTTTCTAGCCCCATTCCTTGTTATGTTTTCGGGGCTGTGTGCATACTCGATGTGTTGTTAATACATTTATCCTAAGTGATAAGTGCATGCCATATGTGATATATGTGATGGATATGAATGATTGCTTGTCGGTACGTGAACGATCTTCGGATATTGCGCGTACTGTCAGGTTAAAAATAAAGGTACGAATATTATATATCGAAGATGTATGAATATTACAAATGAATACTTGTCGTGGCGTGAACGATCTTCGGATATTGCACGTAACGACAAGGGGTATGGTTGTTAAATGAAGGATGTAAAGAACGCCTAGAATGTTTTTATGCTATAATGTAATTATTGTATATGTGAAGTATGTGTATACAGGTACACGAATGGTATGTGAGTTCTACGTTCGACATAGTAAGTTAGGATGGCAAATCCCTCTAGCTTCTATCGGACATAGACTCGGCTGGTGATGGCGTAGTTAAGGACTGCGAGCCTTATACGTGATGTAGATGATAGATATAAACGTAGATAGAGACGGTAGGCCTTATACGTGTTATAGGAGATAGACGCCAACGAGATAAGGACGGCGGACCTTATACGTAACGTAGATAAGGACTGCGGACCTTATACGTAATATAGGTAGGCGTCAGCACAGGAAAGGACTGTGGACCTTATACGTGCTTTAGCATAGGGGAGGACTGCGGACCTCGTACGTGCTATGAATTAGGTTGCAACATAGGGAAGGACTGTGGACCTTGTACGTGTTGTGGAAGTGGGATGGTATAGGGAAGGACCGCGGACCTTGCACGTACCATGAATGGTGAACATAGGTAAGGACTGCGGACCTTTTACGTGTTCACGACCTTGAGTACAGGTATAGACGGCGGACTATGAACGTACTCTCGTTAGACTGAGGTTAGTGATTGTAGATATGTATGTATGTATGGTAGTAAGTATGTATGAAGAACAGAAGGGTAATTAGTTAAGTATGGATATGTATCTTCGGATATTTATGTATGTGTATGTATTGTATGGCGTCCGATTAACTAGAACTCACTCAGCGTAGCTGACTTTTAGTATGCACGCAGGTGATCAGACCAAAGAACTAGCATGAGGATGGCACATGGCATGGATTGAACGGCTGGCATCTTAAGATGGAAGAAAAGATGTTTTAAATATAATGATTTGTTTTATAATATCAAAAAAGAGATTGAATGTTTTGTAACGAATGCTTCAAGTAAACGTTTCCGCGAAAGTTTTAATGAACGCTGATTTGTAAGAACCGTGTTTATGAGTAAATCCGACGTTAAAGTAAGGCTACCGGGTTCAGGGCCTTACACAAGTCATTTTCCAACCTTAGTTTGAGAGGGGAATATTAGACGCAATGTAATTAAATAAATATTATAAATAGTGTTATGGAAAATGGACTAATTATTTAACCTTATATCCCTACAAATCCTAATTACAATCATTAATATACAAACAATCATTTACGCACACTAGATAAGCATTTAACTAAAATCTAAAGAATAAATCAGCGGCCAATATACGTTTCTAAATTCTGACACTAAATTGATCACTTATTTTTCGTACTGTTCTTATTCTATTGTTCATTGTATATGGTTTTGTTTCACGTGTTAGCCTAGCATGCAGTACATATAGAATAACAATGCACATGACACGATGCCAACTTCGTATGGTCATGTTTTGCAACGAATTATTTTAATGAGAGCATGACATGTTTGACGTGGATATTGGTATGAAATGAATATAGTGTGTGTGCGCCCACCAACCTCAAAATAAAACAGCTACACATCAATCAAGCTAGTTACCTACCTATAGTATTCTCATAATTAAGTTGATGAAAAGAAGGCAGCAGCTTTTAGTCAATGTCAAGCAATTTGCACTTTTCACCATTATGGACCAGCCTCTTGTGGTTTCATATTATTAAAGAAGACAAACTTTTCGAGAAGAAAGATGGTAACTTACAATCTTTGCCTACCAATGTAATAGAATGCTCATGCATGCACTTTCCATATATGCATCTATGAATATAAACAAATCATACACGGAACTATATGGTTGGAACCCAAAATAAGAAAATACTTGTAAAAACTGAATGCTTCAGCAGTGGGAAAGCTAACACATATCAGATAAGGTTTCTCAACATGGCAACCGAATTCTTACGATTTCAAAGCACAAACGTGATTAGTTAACCCATCCAAATTTGTGCTACAATCTAAACAACTTCATTTTGGTCTCTTTCACCTAAAAAGTGAGCATGCGTGTGATAATCATATATATATATATATATATATATATATATATATATATATATATATAAAATCTATACTATATTAGTATAAATAAAGTTTTCTAATGCCGCATGCATCATCAAAAATGTTTCTTACAAAATTTTCTTTCGTCTGCAAAATATATTTCACTTTTTTATTAATAGTTTTGTATTTTATTTTTTCCTTTTTAATCTTTCATTTTCTCTTTTTAATATTTTTTTCTTAATTTAAAAAATTAAATACTAGCATAAATATGTTATTTTGTTTTATATAAATATATGATTTGGTTATTAGGTTTAAGTTCGAGAGAGAAATAATATTATTGCAAGAAATATGAGAAATGAATATGGACCACTAATTTTGTTTTAAATTTTAAATGCTTAAAAATAAATAAAAAAGATGTAAATACAACAATAAATGCACTCTCTCTTTTCAATTAATACAACTAATATAACCATAATAAATATCTCTAATTAATATATATCTAACTAATTTATAATAATTAAAAAGATAAAAACACTACTTTAGTTTTATTTTTTATTTACAAATTCTTCATTTTATTCAACATAAATACAATTTATTCATATAATACTATTTCTTTATATTAAAAAAATAATTTTCACTCATTATATTAGCATATATCAACGTATTTAAGTTCAATAAATATACAATCTACACAAAGTTATATAACTTACACCTGTTTTGAGCAATAAAAACGTACATAATACAAAAAGCATATAATTTACATGTATTCGACATCAACAATTATATAAACTACACAAAGATACACATACCCTACACATGCGTAGGTCATATGTTTTTCTTATGTAAGCTATATGTTTTATTATTATTCTTGGAACAAGTGTAGGTTATATATTTTTGTGTAGGTTTTATATTTTTTATTGAAATTTAATGCAACCATGTGTAAGATAGTTTTTTGTATTATTCATCACAATGTAACTACGTGTTGATGGATATTGATATGTTGATTTGAAGAAATTGGTTTTGAAAAGAAATTAATGTATGAATAAATTGTATTTGTGTAAGATAAAATTTTCGTGTGTATGTTAAATATTTTTTGTGTGTAGATTATATGTTTTCATGTGTGTGTGTATTTTATTGATGATGAATTTTGTATGTAGGTTAAATGTTTTTAGTGTGTAGGTTATATGCTGTCTTATTCTTAGAACAAGTGTAGATTATACGTTTTTGTGTAGGTTGTATGTATTTTGTTGATATCTAATGCAAACACATGTAAAATTATTTTTTGATATTATTCATCATAATGTAAGTATTTGTTGATGGATATTAATATATTGAGTTGGAATAAATTAGTTTTGGATAAAAAAATATTTTAATGTATGAATAAATTATACTTGTGTAGAATAAGAATTCAAGAAACAAAAAGTAAGTTACAAAAATAAATGAGTTCTTAATATTTTCTAATTATAATAATTTAATTAGTTATATTAATTAACTAAATAAGTATTATGATTTATTATTTATATTAATTGAAGAAAGAGAATAATTAATATTTTCTTTATTTAGTTTAAGCATTTAAAACTTAAAACAAAACTAAACTAAACTAGTGGTCCATATTCATTTATCACATTTCTTGCAATAATACATTTCTCTCTTGAACCATCACTTTGGTTATTTAATATTAGGTATTTAAAAGTAAACAATTTTCACATTGATTTGAATAATGATTGCAAAAATTAAGGTTTTAAAGCTATTATATATTAGTTAATTAATTTTAAGGTTTTATAAGAAATGAATTATTAGATGAAAGGCAAGATTAACTTAAATTTAAAATTTCAATAAACTTTAACTTATTAAATATATTTGAATTTTTTTACTAAACTATAAGATTTTTTTTTTTCTTTCAAACCATTTAAAGACATATTCACTATTATATTTATGTTAATTTAAACGACCGGGTTTCTTTAACTGGTTAAAGTATCAAACAAGGTTCAGGTCAAAACAGTTTATGATTAGAATGAGTTTCGGTCACATGTTGGTTTAAAAAGTAACCATTTGCAACTTCTTTTTTTAAATAGATTATTTAATCAACTCATCATTTATGTTAAGTTCATCATCTTAAAAATTCACAAAAATATAAATACTAAACTACATGTTTTGGTTTTTAGGTGGTTAAGCCAACTTTTTATCTTTGGAATACAAATATTAGACATTAGCATACTGTTAATTAGATGACAAATTGACTTTCTATATCCTTCTATTATTGAAGATTTCATAAATGTAGGTTTCTTTAGTGAACGATTTGTACTTGCACCAAAAAATGAGGTCGTTCAAGAAATTAGCAAACGTCCGTTATCTATGTTTTCGGAGATGAAAATATTACCATTTTTTCATATGGTATTTATCAGACATAAAATGATATGTTACAAGAAAGTATTAGTTTCATGATGTTTTAAATGACCTCAAAATATAAGGTTGTCAAGTCATATGTTAGTTTTAAAAGCCAATGTTGAAGTGATGTTGCTTAAAATATTAACTAGAAAATAGGTCTATGCAATGAAACTAAACTACATATGAAAATACAATATGATAACCGTGCTACAGAAGCTAAAATCATATCCAAAAGTAATATGGAACACATACTTTTATTCTTAAAAAAATCCTACATCTTTAGATAAAATAATTAATTTCAAAGAATGAAATTTTCACTTTATTTTTGTTTTGCAATGAAGATTAATAAAAGCTAAGGTCAATCATTATAGATAGTTGGTTTGTTTTTTAGACAATTTATTTTAGCTTATGCTCAGTTATGTGTTGCGTTATCTAGAGTTAAAGCAGAAATAATTTGAAAATACTAAGTTTTGACATAGAAAGTAAAGTTACAAATAAAAATACAAATATTATGTACAATGAAATATTTTAAATTGATAAATTTTGTAACAACTTTTATTTTCATATCGTGTAATTTATTATACCATATAATTGCCTATAATTGTAGGCCTCATGTCGCCCCTCCTCCCCCCTCGTGCCACCAGTTTGCTTTATTTGTGAATTCTAGCTTCTCGTTGATTTAACCCAGTTTTGACCCGTTTCCCTTATGAAATTTGCGGTTCTTGTGGGTCACCAAACCCGGATTCTCAACATCTCAACCGGTACCATACCTACAAACCATCCTCAACTGACATCTCATTCCTTCCTTCAAAAACCCTTGCCAATCTAATACAGTGTCACCTACCATCACTCCAACCCTAAATCACCTATCACAACTCTATACCCTCGCCCCGCTTTCAATTTCGTTCACTGATCTTCATCTATTATTTCTACTTTTATTACCATCCGCGCCTCGCTCCCGTCAGTCGATTTCCATTCAAAATCATCAATTTATACCCTTTTAATCAAGTTGTTTTATTGCCTTAATGTTCGATCTATTTATCTTCTCATCCATGTTTCGGGAATCAACAACGTAATCAATTGATTGTTTTCTGCTTTCTGTTGATTTTTCCATAAATGTCCTAATGGTGGCAATGTAAATGTGGGTTTTTTGAGATTTTTTTGGTTAATTACTTAGCATGATTGCAAAACTATACCAAGTTTCTCTTTATACATTGTGCCGTTCTATTGGTTAAGTTGAACTATACTAACTATTTACTTCCTCCGTCCCATTTTAAATGTCCATTTTTTCACTTTTGGTTGTCCCAATTTAAATGTTTTTTTATACATATAAATTCAATTTTCAATTGTGCCCTTACTATTACATAGAGCCAAAAAGTAGTGGATTTTTTAGCCAAGGAAGAAAAATGGTTTTTAGCCATAATAACTTTAAGGACAATATTGTCATTTTACAGTTCATAAAATAAAATGATCAAACATTTCTTAATTTGTGTGTTTTGGGTCCCGTGATAGTTGAAATGGGACGAAGGGAGTATTTCTTTTATTTTCAAACACTGGAAATATTCGGCGGCAATACAATTTTTAAAGAGAAAAAGACTTTAGGAGCAACAGATTGAACAGCTTGGTGATGCGTGCTGTGTACCTTGTATTATTATGATAGATTGGATATTTAGCTTTTGCACAAGATCGTGTTTTAAATTTATAAAAGTGATTTCTACAAAGACTAAACACACACAAAATAGGCAAGTGTACCTATCGTATATGTATAATAGTGTTGGTAATCCGTGGACACAAATGTTTCTAATGATGAATCATTGTTTTACTTTAATCGGAGGTTTTAATCATTTTGGGGTTAATTTTCAAACTTTTTATAAAATATAAATATTTATATATAATATATAGGTGACCAAGACGAGAGATTCTAAATGAGTAGTTCAATTACGTGAATGTTACCAACTAAGATCAAGAATCCACTCCATTTTAGCATTGATAATTAATATTCAAACATGTGGTAAACTTGCCGTAGCAATATATGATAGATAGCTCCTTAAACCTTAAGTGAGCATCTTTGGCACTAAGGAGGTAACATGCGCATTTTAAAGTCCACCATTTCCTAATGTCATGCCACCTTAATGATGTCAATTTAAGTTGACAAGTAGTTTCGTAAAGTAGAAAGATTAGGATTGACTTCGATTTTTCAAATACCAATTCTAACAACTTCGGGTGGTTGTAGTTAACTCACACAAGCTCCCCTTGGTTGATTCATGTAGGTTATAATTACACATTCCATTAACATATGATTTCTTTAACTAGCATGATATCCTAAGCAAAGCCATTTTCGGATTACCAAGACTTAGAGAAATACATCATAACTAATATCTCATCATTTCTAAGTATAATATAAGGATCCATGTTTCGATAATGTATCAAAGTATTTCTATCTTTCAAGAACATGAATCGATCATGAATGATTGCCAATAGAATTGACAACCACCAACTTTGAATTAGTGATTTAAGATGGTGAAACATTTCTCATCAAAAGATAATTGTAATATAACCATGTACTTTACTAGACTACACAACATGTTTTGTATAATTATTAAGAAAAACAAAGCTTCTTCATAGATTTTAGATGGTAAAAGGAGTTTAGCTTATAATGGATGATGACAATAAACACATGATAAAACTAGAACAATCTAACCAAATATAGATGAATCTTCCTTCTTAATGATGATGATTGATGGCGATGACCTCCATGCCTTGAAACTCTTCACTAAATCTTCTATGTGAGTGTTAGTGTGTGTTTTTATAAGAGAAAACCAGATAGAATTCTTTTCAAGGCACACCAAATGAGTGCAACATGAGCCACTATTTATAGGCAATCTTGAGAGAGAAGCATGGCCCCGTGCTTACGTAGGCACGCCCCCGTGCTATTTGGTGACATGTGCTAAATTCATTTTATCTTTTCTTGTAAACTTCCACGGCCCCGTGGTTGAGATGCACGGCCCCATGCTTTTGTTCCCAGTTTTTGTCTTTTCTTGTAGATTTTTGTCTTTTCTGGTTTTTAGAAGCATGGGGGCGTGTTTCTTGAGGCATGGGGGCGTGTTTGTTTGTTTTCTTGTGTTTTCTTCTGTTTTTCTTCGTCTTTTCGCTTGTTTCTTCGTTTGGAGTTTGGTTTCACCTGAAATTACATTTTATTATAATAAGTAGCTTTTTATGCTATGTTATTTGATAGAAATTGCAGTTTTTAGAGATTATTTGATGCCGAAAAGATGTATAATTTTATGTACATCAAACATCCACACACTTGAACATTGCTTGTCCTCAAGCAATCTATTTTATAAATATTCTCTAAAAACAGCAAATTTAGATTATGACCACCCCTTAAGTGAGCTCCAAGAAAATGAAAACAAAATAACCAATCGAATTTTGTATGAGTGATAAAAAAAAAAAGGAAATTTTGTTTTTATGAGCCTCCGTTTATGAAAAACGTCACGTTCTCACAATGTTCACTCACACTCGGTTTTATATCTGATCATACCTGTGATATATGTATGTGAACACTCTTAGTCATAATGCAACCTGTGATAAATAAGCTTGTAACAAGTTCAAATCTCCACCTTTGTGAAGGGTTGCATAGATCAGAACGTAATACGGGTTGGTTTTGTGTGAGTTGGGATTTTTGGTATTTTGTGGTGGATAAGGGCTCTTGGTTGAGGATGGTAAATACAAATTTTCTGGTAATCGGGGATTCTGAGATGTCTTCGATGGTTAGCTTTTCATCCCGAAATTTTATTTTTTATTTTTTTTACAGACCTAGTGACTCTTTTAAGGTTAGATCGTCAAGACCAGTTTTATCGAGGATGTGGATTAGTTCTTCCTCAATCTTGTTCTGAACATAACTTCCAATTCTAGTGGATCATTCGGCTTTGAGTCTAATAGCCCCCACCCTCATTAGTTAGGTATATTCATGCTGAGACTGAGTCTGAATTTTTCTACATCTTCCTTTGTGGCACCAGTTTCCGCAACCTAAGCATCGTTCGTATCTTTTTGCTCTTGTCTTCATTGCGTTTTTGGAAATTCCACAAAATGGTGGCCTTTGTTCGTCTTGGCGCCACTTTTTCCTCACCTTATTGCTAAAGAGAAAGATTCTCTCCTTAAGTTCTGGAGGCAACCTAGGTTTTGTGAAGTGTATGTAGGTCCCCAGCCGGATCTACTCGGAAATATCTCGTTATACGTAGGTGCGGAATCCCTACATAAGACGATACGAGCGTAGAAGCGATATACGTTAAACACAAGCAAACACACGTTACAATAAACAAAGAACACGTTGTATTGCAACTAATAACACGTGATATTCAATCACCGATTACACGTTCTTCAAAATCCTCAATACAAAATAAGCCGTAAACCTAATATATAAAGTTATCGATAACTTCGCCTAACAGACTAGGCGAAGTTGTTGATAACTTCGCTTGTCCACAAGTTCGCTTATAACAGGCGAACTTGTGAGACAACTTCGCTTAAACACCAATACAAACCAATCTAACATTATTACAGACACTCGATACTGAACTACTGACATCATGTACCAACAGTGTATGCAGCAAAGGAAATTGAAATTGAAAGAATGCATTTCCAGTTCTTTAGGGTCTGCCGGTAAAAGACTGTCACACCCGGAAAATCTTAATTTAAACAGCGGAAGACTTTGACCAAGTATTTCGTGTGGTGACAGACGCCGTTTCAGCCAATCACATTTAAGTATACATATCAAACGAAGGTTGAACTTTATTTGACCATCAGAGTTATTACACGTGTCATATTACACGATTTTTATTCAAATTACAAGTTCAACATAAAGTCAACATTTTTCATTCAAACACACGTCACTATTTTCCCGCTCTCTTCGTGAAGCTTCCATATTTCATTTATTTACCTGAAAAACATATTAAAATATCGATCAACACAACGTGTTGGTGAGTTTCCCTTTATATCAAAAATAGTTCTTAAATATACATATATATATATATATATATATATATATATATATATATATATATATATATATATATATATATATATATATATATATATATATGAATCGAAAACATAATCCAAATAATTAACAAGTCCGATATCAATTCGTGTGTAATCGTCACTACACCCCGAATTATATCCAAAATATTCGTGTATAATGGCTTACCACCATTATAACACCAAACCGTGTGTAATGATCTACCATCATTACATCACAAATCAATAGGCATTTCATTTCTTAAACAAATTGAGCTGTTGTAGACGAGCAAAGAATACAACATTGCGTATGACATCTCAGTTGATAACTTGAAACATACCATACTCAAAATATACCCACTTTTAACCTAACGCGAATGGAAGTGGGGGGCGTCACCCCGATAGATCTACCCATATTTCTGTGCCCTTACTAATTCGGTTAACAGTTATTTAGCCAACTAGACTCATTCCGCATTATACACCAATTTGTAAAATAAAATGCCTTTATAAAACATCAACGAAATCAATATGTAATAAAGAATATGCTTTTCCCCCAAAACACAATTAAATATTGATTTGAAAACAATTCCAATTAACAATCGAGGGGGGTTCGATAGAGAAACTAACTGTCTTGTAGCCTTTCTGAAAATCCCGTGTCCTATATTAGAACAAGTTTTGTTAATAAAAACTTGATTTTAGTTTTTATACAAAACTCCCTTTTATTTTATAAGTCTTATTCTATAATCACATAAACACATAAACATATAAGCGAGTACACATAGTTCGATTTTCCTTTAGCTATTAATTAATTAATAAACAACTAAAATACAAGAAAATAACTTAAGATTCAGTTGCTGGAATTTTCAAGAAAATATTAATCTTTTATTTTTCACAAAACTTGACGGTTTCGTCAGTTTTGTCGGTTTTGTCGGCTTTTTGCTTAAAATGCGTTAGTTCGGTTTTTCGTTTAAAATGTCACTTATAAATTATGAAAAATAACTGTTACATAAATATTAGTCAAGTTTTACAAGTTAACTTGTGAAAATATATTATTTTCATTTTTATTAATTTTTTCATAAAATAGCAACTTTTTTAACGTTTTCGTGTCGGTTTGCACGACACGAACCGTTTAGGACTAAATTTATCATCTTGCCCTTTTTTCATGTATTAACTTATGTTATACATGGGTATTTTAACACTTTAGGTGCTGTTCTAAAACAGTCCCTAATAGTTGTGTCGGTTTTGCTTAAAAAGCCGATTTTCAACCGTTTAAGTTACCGACGAGTCAAATAAATTACACAAGTCTATACTAATCATCATATGAACTAAAAACACATATAATAACATATAATTTACCATAAATAGCAGTTTTGACTATATATGTTCATAAGATACTTTAATCGAGTTTTTCGGTTCCTAGTTCGTATTTTAGATTACCTTAACAATGTTATTAGTTAAGCTTGTTATTTTTATATGAGCAAATATCATATTAATATCTAAATTTCCAGGTTCAAATCATCATATCATATATGTATAAGTTCAAGTAGTTAATTAATAAATCAAAATATGAATTTTCTAAGTGTTTAACTAACAAAGTTTCTTTTTATAGTAACTTTTAATTTTTGATAATTCTATCTAATTCAATCTTTCCACTTTGATTAACTAAAATTCTAAGTTTAATTCATTCAACTTGTTTTATAGAATTCAATGCATCCTAAGTGTTCTATCCAATTTTGATCTTTTAATTAACTAAGCAACAAAGTTTCCTATTTTGGAAAGTTGTTTGCTAATTCAATTATTGTGTTAGCTAATCAATCCTTTAATCATGCATCCTATCTTAGATTCAAGTTGCCATTAATCACATATTGATCACATTCATCATAATTATCCACATCAAAATCCAAATTTCAACTTTTCTTAAATTAAAGTTTCCTTATTTAGTAACTTTACCAATCTTTGGTTAATTTTCAAGTTGCAACTATTAATTCTAGCATATATCCTATCCTATTTTGAATTATATTATTCCATATCACTTCTTGATTCAACAATCCATCCAAATTCCATTCTAACAACAAACCCTAAAATCAAATTCTTTCAAGTTTATAACAAACAATCACGAGATTCAACAACACTTATAATCAATCTTAGCAATCAATGTTGGATCTTTAGGATGAATGTGTGCATGTGTAATGAGTTTGATTATACCATTTACACATACACACATACCTATTCACTTATTCAAGCTTTCAATCATTCAATCAACTCAAGAACATCAAACCTTGTATATTCATAACCAATACTTAGTTTATCTGTAAGGCCCCGAACCCGGGCACCCTACTTTAGCGTCCGATTTACTCATAAACACAGTTCTTCAAATCAGAGTTTATTAAAAACTTTACGCGGAATATAAAACTTTCATAAAACATTACATATCAATTCATAATCACGTCTTAAAACATTCCTCTTGTCTTTCAAAATCAAAACATAACTTATAAAACATATCAGATCTTCAGATGCCAGGCTTTAGTCTTCTGCCATGTGTCCTCCACTCAAGCCAGCTGTCTCATCCTACTCACCTGCGTGCATACTAAAAGTCAGCTACGCTGAGTGAGTTCTAGTTAATCATACAATACCATACAATACCGTATTACATACATACGTACTTAACCTCATAACTTTCTTTCATACACACATAAGTACTCATACCTTCATTCTTACTTACATACTTTCTTTCTTACTTACATACTTTCTTTACATTCATAATCATACGTTTTAAAGAGCCTTTCGCCCTATAACCTCACAGATATTATAAGGGTCTGGTCCCTAACATCACAGATATTATAAGGGTCTGGTCCCTAACATCACAGATATTATGAGGGTCTGGTCCCTATCCTCACAGATATTGTAAGGGTCTGGTCCCTAACATCACAGATATTATAAGGGTCTGGTCCCTAACATCACAGATATTATGAGGGTCTGGTCCCTATCCTCACAGATATTGTAAGGGTCTGGTCCCTAACATCACAGATATTGTAAGGGTCTGGTCCCTAACATCACAGATATTGTAAGGGTCTGGTCCCTAACATCACAGATATTATAAGGGTCTGGTCCCTAACATCACAGATATTATAAGGGTCTGGTCCCTAACATCACAGATATTATAAGGGTCTGGTCCCTTTTTTTTGAATATTAGTAGGGTTCGATTCCCTCTTCGTTACCATACAACCATACATCATACCTCGAGTATTATTAGGGCTCGGTACCCTTTTCGTAACCATACAACCATACAACCGTCATTTCCTTCTTTTATTAACTTTATTACGTTCATACACATAAACATACATATCATACTTACCATATTTATAACGTTACAACCTGACAGTACGTGCAATATCCGAAGATCGTTCACGTACCATCAAGCAATCATTCATACATATCACATATATCACATATGGCATACACTTATCACTTAGGATAAATGTATTAACAACACATCAAGTATGCACACAGCCCCGAAAACATAACAAGGAATGGGGCTAGAAACTCACATGAATTCTGCTTCTTTTTCTGATAGCTGTAAATCCCTTCTCTAACTGAGCTCGGCTGACTGTACAAGTTACACGTATCAATACTCGTCTGATCTAATCTGGTGGCCTAGTATTAGCTTACTTTAACTTATCGCTTTAATTTATTTTCTAAACGAACTTCACTATAGGCGAAGTTAAACCTCGGGCGAACTTGGCTTCAGGCGAAGTTAAACCTTAGGCGAACTTGGCTTCAGGCGAAGTTAAACCTTAGGCGAACTTGGCTTCAGGCGAAGTTAAACCTTAGGCGAACTTGGCTTCAGGCGAAGTTAAACCTTAGGCGAACTTGGCTTCAGGCGAAGTTATCCTTAGGCGAACTTGGCCGTAGGCGAAGTCATCCTTAGGCGAAGTTACGCTTGAAGGCGAAGTTACGCCTGAAGGCGAAGTTCATCAGGCGAACTTAATCTTGCAGGCGAAGTTATCGCGCTGCAGATCTGTTTGCCCATAACTCCTTCGTTTCTTAGCC
This sequence comes from Bidens hawaiensis, assembly GCF_021521415.1. Lineage (NCBI taxonomy): Eukaryota > Viridiplantae > Streptophyta > Magnoliopsida > Asterales > Asteraceae > Bidens > Bidens hawaiensis. Next base: position 6,578 of record NW_027495066.1, on the reverse strand, counting down.
AAATAACTCGATTTTGGTACCCACGGAATCGTATGATCGGCGCCTACAAATCCCAACCATCAAATCGGACTAAAATCGACGTTTTAGGGGTCCGATTTGGGCAGTTTGGGTTTCGGGTCCGGTTAACCCATCCAATCCTAACCATTTACAGTAATATAAGCTTTGTTGGATTTGTTCTTACCTTACCAACTCAGATCTATCAACAAAATCTCGGGTCTCGGCTTCGAATCTTGATCGGTTAGAATGTGTGTGTTAGGAGTTTTAGGGTGTAGGGTGAGAATGAAGATATTTTGGGTTTAGGGGATATTTATATCCCTTAAATCCCCTTCTCATTTAACCCAAGTTCACAACCCGCATCCATTACCCAACACTAGCCCGATCCATACCAACTCCTATTCTTTTATTTATTTCCTGCTAACCCGAGTAAACTTTCCCTCTATTATTAAATAATATAATTAATATTATCTTGAAATTTCGGGATGTTACAAGTCTTCCCTCCTTAAAGAGGTTTCGTCCCCGAAACCTAACTTATTCCCTATAAAAGGAAAACTTCTTATATTTACACGCTTTATTGAATCGCCTTCGCTTTCTGAGTTATCCCTCTTACTCCTGACTTGTAGTCATCGAGCGGTGATCATGTGTTTTAGCTATTACGGTAGCTTGTCCATGAAGCCCTCGATGTACCAAGTCTCGTATCGCCTTCCCGAGGAACCTTGTTTATATAATAACGCTAACTCCTAAGGCGACGCTTTACCATCACACAACTATTTATTATAACCAACATGCATTCAAGTTAAATTCATAGATTGTTCATACCAAAGCACAAGAAGTCACAAGTACCTCATAACATAAAAGGAAATCATTCAAGCTTGCTAAACAAACATAGGTTCAAATGTAACATAAAACACTCTTTAACTACTAAACATAAAACAACTGTGACATGCCACTTACTTTCCTGCTACCTCCTTAGCAGTTAATAGACCATCCTTTCACGCGTTTCCTCTTCCTTCCCTCACTGCTACGGCTTCTCCACACTCCCTAGCTATGTGACCTGACTTACCACACCTGTAACACTTCTGGTCCTCGGTGCATTCACGGGAGAGGTGCCCCTTTCTCCCACATCGGTAGCACTGGTTTGGACCAGCCTTGCATTCCCCCAAGTGCATCTTTCCACACACCTTACATGCTCCATTCCCTGCCATCTTCTGTGTCCTTCTTCCTGCATGCTCCACGATATCCCCAGCTCTTTTAGTTCCTTTCCCTTTTTCCTCATCTTCCACTCCCACATCACCCGCCGCCAGATCATCATAGACCATCTCCGCCAACTCGACCGCAGACTCAAAGGTGGCAGGTTTGCTTGTCCTGACTAACATGCGGACTCTCTGTGGTAATCCCCTCACGTAACACTTGATTCTCTTAGCCTCAGTGTTCACCATATCAGGTACCAACCTAGACATGCGGTTGAATTCAGTAGTATACTCACGATGTGTCAAAGTCCCAGCTTTCAAGTTTAGGAACTTCATCTCCGCCCTTTCAACCTCGGCGTCAGCACAGAACTTCTTCATCACCATGTCCTTTAGGTCATTCCATCCCATTGCCTTGATCTCTTCACGGGTCTTCCTCTGCTCCACACTCTCCCACCAATACATAGCCTCATCTTCAAATGATTGGGTGGCATAACCGACAGCTTGATCGGGACGGCACTCGCTAATGCGGATAACCTTGTCCATAGCGGTTATCCATTGGAGAGTAGCGATTGCGTCTCCCAACCCGGTCAGCTTTGGCGGGTCGCATCCTTTGAAGGACTAATAGCTGCACCCACCTTGTCCTCCTCTCCTATCATCGACTTTCACAGACTTATCCCCACTCGAGGCCCCTCTTTCACCTTCCCCATCCTTCCTACCATCACCACCCGCCCCTTCAGCAGTTCGTTCACGGCTTCCAGCAGATCCTTCGGGATTCAGGTTCTTCACAGCAGCAACTACAGCCTGAACAATGGCTGCTTGAACTGCAGGGCTAAGTTGAACTTCCTCGTTGTTGTTCTGGTCTCCTCCAGCTGCGCTTCCTTCATCTTCGGTGTGGGAAGCTTCTTCTACCGAGGGTTGCCGGACAAGACGAGGCCTGCCACGACGTTCAGCGCGACCCCCAGTTCCCACAACTTCCCCAGCTCCAGCCATCAGTATTCTTAAAGGGACAACACAAACATCATCACTCAAGGAACTATTTAGTACAAGGATAGCAAGGCTAACAGGTAATAACAGTGGCCAGCTGTGACTAACTGATCACGTTGCTTTCCGTGTCCTATACACTTCCCTTTTTGATTCTATTTGTGCTGGTTCTACTTAAGCAGTTAGTCAAATCAAACAATCAATTATTCCTATCCCTATCGTTCACATATCTTTTCTTTCTCATTAACATATATCATTTAGTCATACACTTTACCTTTACTGATCTTGCTTGAGCGACACATGGCATTCTTGAACTGGCATCTTCTTTCCTTTCTTACTTAAATCCCATTTTGTGTTCGAGTCTAAGCATGTAGGATGCTTAAATCTCTCGAACTTATGCTCTGATACCAACTTGTAAGGCCCCGAACCCGGGCACCCTACTTTAGCGTCGGATTTACTCATAAACACAGTTCTTCAAATCAGAGTTTATTAAAAACTTTACGCGGAATATAAACTTTCATAAAACATTACATATCAATTCATAATCACGTCTTAAAACATTCCCCTTGTCTTTTAAAATCAAAACATAACTTATAAAACATATCAGATCTTCAGATGCCAGGCTTTAGTCTTCTGCCATGTGTCCTCCACTCAAGCCAGCTGTCTCATCCTACTCACCTGCGTGCATACTAAAAGTCAGCTACGCTGAGTGAGTTCTAGTTAATCATACAATACCATACAATACCGTATTACATACATACGTACTTAACCTCATAACTTTCTTTCATACACACATAAGTACTCATACCTTCATTCTTACTTACATACTTTCTTTCTTACTTACATACTTTCTTTACATTCATAATCATACGTTTTAAAGAGCCTTTCGCCCTATAACCTCACAGATATTATAAGGGTCTGGTCCCTAACATCACAGATATTATAAGGGTCTGGTCCCTAACATCACAGATATTATGAGGGTCTGGTCCCTATCCTCACAGATATTGTAAGGGTCTGGTCCCTAACATCACAGATATTATAAGGGTCTGGTCCCTAACATCACAGATATTATGAGGGTCTGGTCCCTATCCTCACAGATATTGTAAGGGTCTGGTCCCTAACATCACAGATATTGTAAGGGTCTGGTCCCTAACATCACAGATATTATAAGGGTCTGGTCCCTAACATCACAGATATTATAAGGGTCTGGTCCCTAACATCACAGATATTATAAGGGTCTGGTCCCTAACATCACAGATATTATAAGGGTCTGGTCCCTTGTTTTCGAATATTAGTAGGGTTCGATTCCCTCTTCGTTACCATACAACCATACATCATACCTCGAGTATTATTAGGGCTCGGTACCCTTTTCGTAACCATACAACCATACAACCGTCATTTCCTTCTTTATTAACTTTATTACGTTCATACACATAAACATACATATCATACTTACCATATTTATAACGTTACAACCTGACAGTACGTGCAATATCCGAAGATCGTTCACGTACCATCAAGCAATCATTCATACATATCACATATATCACATATGGCATACACTTATCAGTTAGGATAAATGTATTAACAACACATCAAGTATGCACACAGCCCCGAAAACATAACAAGGAATGGGGCTAGAAACTCACCTGAATTCTGCTTCTTTTTCTGATAGCTGTAAATCCCTTCTCTAACTGAGCTCGGCTGACTGTACAAGTTACACGTATCAGTACTCGTCTGATCTAATCTGGTGGCCTAGTATTAGCTTACTTTAACTTATCGCTTTAATTTATTTTCTAAACGAACTTCACTATAGGCGAAGTTAAACCTCGGGCGAACTTGGCTTCAGGCAAAGTTAAACCTTAGGCGAACTTGGCTTCAGGCGAAGTTAAACCTTAGGCGAACTTGGCTTCAGGTGAAGTTAAACCTTAGACGAACTTGGCTTCAGGCGAAGTTATCCTTAGGCGAACTTGGCCGTAGGCGAAGTCATCCTTAGGCGAAGTTACGCTTGAAGGCGAAGTTACGCTTGAAGGCGAAGTTCATCAGGCGAACTTAATCTTGCAGGCGAAGTTATCGCGCTGCAGATCTGTTTTCCCATAACTCCTTCGTTTCTTAGCCAAATAACTCGATTTTGGTACCAACGGAATCGTATGATCGGCGCCTACAAATCCCAACCATCAAATCGGCCTAAAATCGACGTTTTAGGGGTCCGATTTGGGCAGTTTGGGTTTCGGGTCCGGTTAACCCATCCAATCCTAACCATTTACAGTAATATAAGCTTTGTTGGATTTGTTCTTACCTTACCAACTCAGATCTATCAACAAAATCTCGGGTCTCGGCTTCGAATCTTGATCGGTTAGAATGTGTGTGTTAGGAGTTTTAGGGTGTAGGGTGAGAATGAAGATATTTTGGGTTTAGGGGATATTTATATCCCTTAAATCCCCCTCTCATTTAACCCAAGTCCACAACCCGCATCCATTACCCAACACTAGCCCGATCCATACCAACTCCTATTCTTTTATTTATTTCCTGCTAACCCGAGTAAACTTTCCCTCTATTATTAATTAATATAATTAATATTATCTTGAAATTTCGGGATGTTACATTATCTTAAAATAATACTTACTTGTTTCTTGAGATTTTGAAAGATGAAAATGGTGTTAAGAGTGGGTGGTCTAGTGTGCCTCCTAGCTTAATCCTTCCTAGTAGCTTAATCTTCTCCTTTGTTCTTTGTTTTAGATCTTCATAACTCTTGATTAGTATGTGTGTGTTTATGTTTGAAATTTGATTTGGGTGTGTTTAAAAGTGTGTGTGTGTGCTATGGGTTTTATAGAGAGAAAGAAAGAGTGTGTTTGAAAAATGAGTGGTGGTGGGGATGCCAACACATAAGGGTAATGATTAGGGTAATCATTAGGGTGAAAGGTGTGTGGATGAGAATGTTACAACACATTTACTTCTAGAACGTTTAATGATTAGTTAAATGATTTGTCAACAATTGGAGTATTCCAAGTGTTTTGGTAATGATTATGGTAATCATTACAAGTGACATGTGTGGGTGTTGGTTTTGAGAAAACAACGAGTGATGGCACATGGTTTTGGTTTAGTAAGTAGGTGTTTAAACAATAATATTAAGTTTCCATTTTAACTTCTAACGAATTTTAGCTAATCAAACGAATCCCGTTCCTAATAATTTTTGTCAGACTTTGAACGAAATTGAATTCTTGATAACACAAGCCTAAGAAACTAATTTTTGGAAATAGTTGACGTTGGGTCCTTACCGGGTCGTCCACCGACACTCGGATTACTTATTTTGAAATTTTTGCGATTCGAGCCTTCTAAAATTAAGTTTATACATTGTCTTGACTACTTTAATATGCATTTTAATTTTTCAAGATCATTTAGCCTCTTTAAGGATTTATTTACTTTTTGACTCGTTACCCGAGGTTATTCCACGTCAGGCTCGTTACGTGGTAATTTTTTGCACTTTTTGTTGACTTTGAAACGTCTAGATCACTAATAAAGGAGATTTTTCTCAGAGTGACGGAATTTTATTGCTAATCGAGATTATATTAGTCGCGGATTAGGCTAATTTTTATCCGGGTGTCACATTCTCCCCTCCTTTAAGAATTTTCGTCCCGAAAATTTAGGAGGTGGTACTCGAGTCTAGTCTTTCCAGGGATAGATGAAGGTATATTATTTTCATCTGCTGTAGACATTCTCAAGTGAAGTCAGAACCAAGTCTTGTATTTTTCCTGACTTTGACTAACTTGATTCAATTTCGCCTAAGCTTATGAATGTTCTTATTCATAACTTATGTAGGTTCTTCTATGAATCGAATCATGATGTCCACATGGACTCTTGTTGATAGGAATTATTAGCGATTTGACAGATAGACATTTCCTTAACTTTTAATACATGGAACATGTCACTTATACTACTAATTGTCAGAAGTAATTCGAGCCTACACACAATTGGACCAACTCGATTGGCGAGTTCGAAAGAGTCCAATATAATGAAGACTCAATTTCCCTCTAGCTTAGCTTAGTAATGTGATGATTGACGAATTTTTTTTCCGTATAAGACTCCCAATGGTGGGATTGTAACACCGGAAGATAATTGATTAAAGAAGATATGCCAATGGTAGGCGAGTACTTCATATATTCTTGGAGTGTTAACCCAATCCTTGATATAGAAAGCCATATTAGAGTTCAAATGCACCTGTAAATTCACAATTATGTTCCGGAACCATAATTGTCAATTTACCTTACAAGATTACTCTAGAATTCTTTTCGTTAGGAATCAATTATTTTCTCTATTTTATCTTTTTCCTAATGGTTAGAGAATGATCTAATCGATTTTCTATTACCTATAGACTGTCGTGCTTACTTAGGTGTTTGTGGGACTTCATTT
>NW_027495065.1:0-250280 GCF_021521415.1 Bidens hawaiensis | reverse complement strand
GAACTTGTGTAAAACATTATTCAAAACCAAAACAAACAATCTAACACGATTACAGACACATACAAAACACTAGATACTGAACTACTGACACTATGCACCAACAGACTCCCCCTTGGCAGTAGCTTCATATCTCGATCTTCATTCTCGTTTCTAGTAATCCCAAAATCTTGTGTCACCCGTCTTCAAGCATGAACGCCCTGTCTCACACAGACAGAGACCACCCTCTGGTACTTCTTGGCTTCATCTTTCCATACAGGAATATAGAATATCTTCTTATCGTTTAGCACCTGCAAGTCAGCTTGAGACAAATTTACCAAGTGCATGTGATCATACACTCTCAGAATTTCTGTTCGTCTTCATCTTCCATAACCGCTTCGGCTGTTTGGCTATCAACGTACCACCACTTTCAAACACCGAACCGGCTTATATTTCATCACCCATCCAAGGTTTGACATCAGTTCTCATTCCTCTTTCCTTATCTTCAACTAGCTTCCCTTTCTGAGGCTTTAACAACTCAAACTTCTTCTCTTTCACACTTTTTTTCCACACAATCTTTCCTAATTATTCTGGCCCTATTGTCATCACTCCTATTAATCAATTTCAATCTAGACAAATCCTTCACCTCACACTCAGGCAATGTATTGAGAGATCTCAACGTCCTCTTAAAATACTGAATCCCATCAAAGCGTTTATCACAAATAACTTCAACTCCTCATCATACAGCCAGCAAATAATAACCCTTCTTCGACTCAGCATACCCTTTGATATTGTAACTATTTTTTGAACATAGTTGGGACCGCAGACTTCTTTGTCTTAACAAACCACTGAGCGTAGCCTTCTTCCATCTCGGCTGTTCTTCCCACTCAACTCATCTGACACATCCATATCTTGACTCACACTTACCTTGTCAACGTCTGGAATCTCATGTTCTACACTATCATCCACAATCTTACCTTCTTCTATCTCACTATCAATCACAATCTGTTCTCCTATCTTTTCATCTCCTAAACAGTTAACACATCATCATCTCCCACATCATCATCACCCAACCTTTCCTCATCATTAACAACCACAACATTCTCACCACCTGATCCACCTGATGTACCAGCTGACTCCCCCTGAGATGTGGAAGTCCAAGAGTTTGTTCAGTTCTTGGCAACTCACCACCTGCACCTTTCGATGCATTGGGATCATCGTGTCTATCATGACTCTTCTTTGTTCTCAACTCGTCGCCCTTGCAGCTCTTCTCCCCCTGAGATGCTAAGAACTGTTTTAGAGCATCAAATAGTTTACCGTGTTCAACAAGGAGGGACGTTTGGATCTGATTTTCTGCTACAAGTCGCTGGATAGCTTGAGTCTGGATTAGATTGATTCTTGACTGTTCAGCAACTACCCGTTCAAGAGCAGCTATCCTTTCAGAATCAGATAAGGTAGCATCAAAATCAAAACACATGTGAGAAACATCTTGAGCATAAGGTGGAGGTATTCCCAAACTGGCTGGAGTATCAGAAGCAGGCTGAACAGTAACCGCGGGTGGTATTGTGACAGATAGCCCCGCAGTAGCAACCAACGTTGACTCAACAAATCTTGCAACAACCTCCGATGGAGTAACAGTAGGAGGTGGCAAGGAAACTATCTCCGGAGCCGAAAACTGAAACGTGGTTGGTGGAATACCAAATGATGATGACGTTGTCACCACGGGAACACTAGAGGTTATCGGTACTGTTACAGTCATAGAAGTAGGAACCATAGTCATACCAGATAACGAGGGTGGAGAGAAACGAACCACCCTTGAGCTTTCACCAGCTCCCGAACCCTCACCAGTTCTGACCCTCTTGGATCGTCGTATCAACTGGTCTAACTCCTCCTCGAAGTCAGATTCACGGTCATCCGAGTCTTTGTTTCTCTTGCCATGTATTCTTTCTTGTCTGACCAGAATCTGTTGTGCTTCAGCGATATCATCAGCGGAGGAGTTAGAGTCGGTTCTCTCAGAATCTGCTACAGACGTAGCTACCATCGAAACATTCACACCCGATGCCTCAGCTTCTGGGGCTCGAACCTCAACAGCTGGATCAATTTGTTACATATCAAAGAACCCTTGGCCACCAAAGGCAGCTTCAAGATCGACCTGTTCCTCCGGAGCTGCAACAGGATCAGCAGGCAGTGCTTGCTGTACCACAGGTGGAGGTGGTTGAGGAACATTTGCCTGTTGCGGTGCCGGGTCTCGAAATTCATCTCCTTGAGGAGCAATATAATCAGGGTTCACCAAATAACCAAACAATGCAGTGTGCCACGGACGAAGCTCTGGTTTGCTGCGAGCACTTGACGACCTGCATTGCGCAAAGATTCTCTTACTTACACTCTCAACATAACGGATAGGACGTCGTTGAGGTAGCGTAGGTGCTACATGATTCAAAATCATCTATAAAAATCTCGGGTACATTAAAAATCTTTCCCTGGCGACCGCGCGTCTCTGACGATCAATTTCATAAAACACCATCTGTCATAGCAGATTGCATACCAGCTTTACGACCAGACATGCACACTATCATTACGTGCATCAGAAAACGCCACTGATCTAGTAAGAAACCCTTTCTCCTTTGAGTGTCACCCAAAGGACCCGAATAGCCCATACGTAGAAATGCACCATCTCTGAATGGAGCTGGAAAATCTGTTGGATAATCTGTAGTTTCAGCCCCGAACTGCAAGGCGACTCTGATCTGATCTGTTGAGAACTGCACCACCTGATTGTTCACTGTAGCGCGCATAACCGGAGGATCAAATCTACAGTCATATTCTACCGTTCGCCAGAAATCTTCAATATTCGGTAGAGAAATGGGGAGAGTTGTAGTGATGGCGTGAAAAATACATGAGCGAACTAGGAAGGAGATGATCTCGCGATATTCGTTCACCACTAGCATCCGGATCCAAAGTGATATACATGTGACCCGGAAAGAACTGTCGGTTGTTGTCACCACCTTCGTCACCACCAGCACCACCAGCTCCTGCCACAGCAGCCATATCTGCACAACAAACGGTCTAAGTTAGAACGTCGACGTAGCAGATCATAACTTCGCCTGTTACCATGAGCGAAGTTATGATAACATGTAGTGTGCAGGCGAAGTTAAGTATATGGCGAAGTTGAGTACAACTTCGCCCTAAACTCTAACTTCGCCTGATAACAAACCAGAACTTATAAATAACATAAGGTGTAGTAAGCGAAGTTAATCCTATGGCGAAGTTGGGTATAACTTCGCCTAAGCCTAACTTCGCCTGTGAACAATCCAGAACGCCTGATTAAAAAATAATTTTGAACAGGCGAAGTTAAGCCTAAGGCGAAGTTGAGAACAACTTCGCCTAACCCTAACTTCGCCTGCAACTGAAACGACATATTATTTTGATCTGATCAAGGTGTTTTCAGAAGTATTCGAGAATTAAAGCATGAAAGGATAGTTCTATCGAGATCTTAGAGGACCAAATGGGTTACAAACACCATAAAAACAAATAGTTTATCGAGTGTTTAAAGGTTAGCACAAACTTTGTCACAAATCGAATCACCAAGGCCTCTAATATCACCATTAATATGAATTACATGTTATACCGAGCCTACACACCTTTAACACGGATTGGAAACAAATAATAACGAGGTTCGATTCGAATTTTAAGTTCGCCGAGGGTTGGAAGTGGATATAAGTTCGCCGAGGTGTTTGAAAGTTTGTAAAGTGTTTGACCAAGTTGACCACTTAAATAGATTTGAAAATACTCAGGCGAAGTTAATGTTAACTTAACTTCGCTTACCATTAACTTCGCCCCTGAACAACTTCGCTCTTGAACAACTTCGCCCTTTTAACCTTACCAGTAAGTTCGCTTATTTTATTTACAAAACAGGCCCTTATAAATTTGATCAAAATGCAACTGTCTTTTAAAATTCTCCGTTAGAGATTTAAACTTTACGATCAAAGAACCAAGTAACCAAGTTTTAAACCACAAAACAAAATATGCAATGAAAATTTTAGTAATTAAATAAACGAGATCAAATTTCAGTCTTGACGAGAACCTGCATGTTTTAGAAAAGATCCGAACAGGAACCATACTAATTAAGTGGCTGTCACATAGATCCATGTTCAGCGGTATTATGACATAAAGAAACAGGTTGTAAGCAGGTATAAAACTTAGTATGGTTTTCATTGCTTCTGTGATACGGATTAGGTTCAATTAAGCTCAAAATTTAGATGGACATCACTTGAGAGATTGTGATGCCTCCTATCTATTCTCAAAGCGTATTTGGCTTTCCCCAAGTCACCCCGAGTTGACTTCAACCCGTAGTGTTTGATTAAACAGTAAGCACACATCGATCTTTAGAGTCTTCTTCCCGTTCTCTTTCTTGCCTCTCGATTGATATTTGAAATAACATAAGCTTCAGAAGGCTTAACAACATTTTTTTTAATAAAGATATTAATACAGCTTCAAATAATAGACGACTGCAAGTCCCGAATCTGGATCACTGCAGGTACTTGACACACCATCTTCTCGGGAATCAGAACACTCACGGGCTCGTGTATGACTGGGTAATCACTTTTCTGCCTATCATTCGGAAAGATGTATATGGAGACATGCACAACTCAGAATGATTCTCCACATTAAATCGAGGAGATTTAGTTTGTATCACTTCTACTTTTACGCACCATATAAAGCTATCATAACTTACAATGGTTGTTCTAGAGTCTTTTAGGCTTAATAACTTCACCAGTTAAGCAAACAGAATTAGTTTTTCTATCACTTTCCATGGTTGGATCAATTTTCTTTTAAACATTGTATTGAAACTTCTTACGAAGTTATAGACTTGAAAAATTTATATAATCTCCCTAAAAGAAATTTTAAATTCTATCGCCCCGATCAAGTCAAAGTCTTCAGGTAAACGGCTATCCTGAAGATCCAATGGATCAGCTGGACCGACCACATACGAGTATGTGTCCTTCTAACTAAGTATGAACGACTATTTTTCAGCGAAAGAATAAAAACCCATCATAAACCGCCCCGGTCACTTTCAGTCATCATCCTCATAATCTACTAGTAGAAGTAAGGACCAAACATATCCGAAGATGTGTCCTTCAAACTGAAGCAACCGACATAATTCTAAGCGATATTGATGTTTTTTTTTAAATAAAAACGAAAAACAAGGTTACTCGGGATTGATCATCCCATTCAGCTCAACAAGATTTTGAAAACGGGATCGGTCAAACGCTTTAGTAAAAAGATCGGCGAAATTATCCAAAGAATCAACATTTTCAAGCACAATTAATTTCTTCTCAGCACAATCCCGTATAAAATGATGTCGAATGTCAATATTTAGTTTTGCTGTGTTTGACGGGATTGTTAGTTACTGAGATTGCAGCGGTATTATCAATGCAAATAGGAGTTTGAGTGAAATTCAAACCGTAATCGCGCAATTGCTGTTGTATCCAAAGAACCTGGGAGCAGCAGTTCGATGCTGCCATGTACTCTGCTTCACAGGTGGAAATGGCTACTGAGGTCTGCTTCTTGCACTGCCACGACACCAATCTTCCTCCCAGAAACTGACATGCACTGGTTGTTGACTTCCTATTCTGATTGCAACCTCCATAGTCAGAATCTGTGTAAGCTACCAAATCCAGTTCTCCACCTTTCGTGTACCACAATCCCAAATTAGGCTTGCCTTTGAGATACCGCAATATTCTATTCACTCCCTTCATGTGAGATTCCTTCGGGCTTGCCTGAAAACGAGCACAAAGACAGACTGCAAACATAATATCAGGTCTAGATGCAGTTAAATACATTAAAGAACCTATGATTGCTCGATATTGGGTGGGATCCACGTCTTCATCACTGTCCGAGTCAGCACCCATTTTGTGGTTGACGCAAACTGGAGTATCAAATGGGGTGCTATCTTCCATCATGAAGCGCTTGAGCACATCATGGACATATTTTGTTTGATGAATAAACATCCCATCTTTCTTCTGATCTACCTGCAATCCCAAAAAGAAAGTTAATTCGCCCATGGCGCTCATTTCAAACCTCTTTTTCATGACTGCTTCAAATTCCTGACACATGGCGACTTTTGATGCAGCAAAAATGATGTCGTCCACATAGACTTGCACTAGTAGAAAATCTCCCCCTTTTCTCTTGACAAACAGCGTGCTGTCGATCTTTCCACTTTCGAACCCATTCTCAATCAAGTAATCGGACAAGGTCGCGTACCAGGCACGAGGTGCCTGATGTAGCCCATATAAAGCTTTACTCAGTTTGTACACACGATCAGGAAAATCTGGGTCAGGGAATCCCGGAGGTTGTTCAACATACACCACCTCATCGACTTTACCATTTAAAAAGGCACTTTTCACATCTAAGTGGAACACTTTCATCTCTTTGTGAGCAGCAAATGCCAAAAATAGTCGAATTGCCTCCAATCTTGCCACAGGAGCAAACACTTCGTTGTAGTCGATTCCTTCTTGCAGATTAAACCCTTTTACTACCAGCCTTGCCTTGTTCCGTATGATTATCCCTTTCTCATCTCTCTTACGTTTAAAAACCCACTTTGTACCGATAGCATTTACATTCTGTGGTTTTTCAACCAACTTCCATACTTCCATCTTCTCAAACTGTGCTAATTCTTCTTGCATGGCTTCGACCCACGAGCTATCCTTTAGAGCCATTTGATAATTCTTTGGTTCAATCTGGCTGATGAAGCAGGTGTACAAGCATTCATTTATGATACCCGTGTCTTTAATGCTTTCGTAAACGCATGTGTGTTCATCCAAACTTCTTCTTGTTTGAACACCGTCAGACAGATTACCTATCACGTTCTCCAAAGGGTGATTTTTGTGAACTCCAGTAGTCTGAACCGGACCGACTTCCAGATTGTTGTCTAAATTCGAAGAGAGTTCATTAGTGGGAGATTGATGTTGAGAGTGAAATGGATTGTAGAATTCTTCTTCAGTAGAGACATCAAAAGTATCAACGGCACTTGACGAGGAAGGTTGACTTTCGTCGTATCGAGGACGTTGCACATTATTTTCCTCCTCGTCATACAGAATCTGTGAAGCAAGTTTCTCATCAACTTCTGCAAAATCCAAGTAAGGCACATTAAAAGATTTGAATAGTTTATCATAGTCGAAAGTTTCAGCGGGTCCCGTTCTAGGCCTTGGTGATTTGTAACTTGTAATGTCAGTGTTACATACCACCTCAACCTTGCTGTTTGATAAATTAAAGACTCTTCTGTTGGGTGTCCCAACAACATATCCGACTAAAATACCTTCGTCGGCTTTCTCACCAAATTTTGAGTTTGTCTTTAATATCGAACATGGGGACCCGAAAGGTTCGAGACCATTCATGTTTGGCTTTCTACCATGCATGAGTTCATAACAAGTTTTATTTAATCTTTTAACAGTTAAAACACGATTAAGGATATAACAGGCTGTGGCAACAGCTTCAGCCTAGAACACCACGGGAAGTTTAGCATCTGCCAGCATGGTTCTGGCTCCTTCGATTAGCGTTCTATTCTTCCTCTCAGCTACCCCATTTTGTTGCGGAGTATACGGGGCGCTATACTGATGTTCTATCCCTTTCTGTAAGCAGAACATCTCCATCTGGTAGTTCTTGAATTCTGTACCATTATCACACCTGATGTACTTAACCTTTCTCCCAACAATATTTTCAACCTTGGTAATCAAGTTAATTACCAACTGAACTGTCTCATCCTTTGTCTTCAGAAAGTATACCCAAGAGTATCGAGAGTAATCGTCGGTTACAACCAAGCAGTATGACGTTCCACCTAGACTCTTTACATTCACGGGACCAAAGAGATCCATGTGAAGTAGGTCTAGGGTACTGACAATTGAGTTAACCTTCTTGGAGTGATGAGGTTTTTTGTGTTGCTTTCTCTTCTTGCACGATAAGCATTGATCTTCAAAGTTAAAATTCTTCAAGGGAACACCAAGCACCAGCCCATTCTTGACAATGTAATTCATTTTGCGAAGATGTATATGTCCCATTCTTCGATGCCATAACTCTGACTCGGACTCAGTTGCCTTTGACAGAAGACATGATTCTTCTGTTGTCATCTCAGTTGACCTCATATCCATTACATACGTGTTCTTTTCTTTTGGAGCTCTCATCACCACCCAGTCCTCTGGTACCTTGAAACAAGGATAAAGAACAATTGCCTCGTTTTTAGTAAAGTGCACCGTGTATTCTTTGTCACAAATCTGAGACACACTCAACAAGTTATGCTTCAACTCTTCCACATAATTCACCTTCTCTAACTTCATTCTTCCATTAGTCACAGTTCTAATACCACTGATTCTACCTCCACCCTCTCCAGCGAAACTAACCCTTCCTCCTTGAACAGATTTCCAGTCACGTAACAAATTCTTGTTACCAGTCATGTGCCGGGAACAGCCACTGTCAACAACCCACAGATTGTTTACAACCCTGTTTGACTGTTCCTGCACAATTCAAGAAATAGATTAAAATCTGGGGACCCAAGACCTACTGGTCTTGGGTCGATTAAATCTGTTGACCGGCATCCAGTACTTTGGTTGCCCAAAGTCAGTTTGAGGATGGTTTCTGTAAGTTCTGAAAGGAAACCTTCTAGAGGATTGGCTATGAGGCCATCCAAACCTTAGTGAATTAACTGAATTATAATTTTTGTAGTTAACTGGGAAAAAATGAGACCGATTTCTTTGAAATCTTGGATTAGTCCAATGTCTGAAATTTGGTGTTTTCGCATTCTTACCAGTATCATAATTAACATTAATTTTATTATTAGTTTTCGGAGGCCTCATACCTCTAAATTTTTTCTGTTTTAGAGGACAATCAGCAATAAGGTGTCCTACTTGATTGCATCGGAAACAACTTCTGTTTTCAACTTTCGTCTCAACAGTTGTTGCCGATGTCGAGGTTGCATTACTACCCGTTTGTCTAACATATGGTGGGACGAACGGGTTTAGGGAAGAATTCTTTTCATTGGGCTTATATTCCTCCCCACGTTTTAGTAACAGTACCTCTTCTTTTATCTCACCCGATTCGGATGCCTTGTCCGAATTTGATGAGCCTGAGCTAGGAACAGAAATCTCAACATTAGAAATTGGCTTACTCATTTCGCTCTTAATAACTTCAGGTTCTTTAGTAGAAATTTTGATAGGAACTGTCTGACTAATCTCAACATTCGCAGATTGCTGATTACTAGGATTATAAGTATAGTTATTGTTATACGGTGGTGGAACTTCAGAAAATCCAATTCCCCCTTTGTTAACTGGGGAACATTGAACACTTATGATGTGATCTAGCATTGCTGAAGAATTTCTAAATTGTTCAATTTTTCTATTTAGTTCCACCACTTTTACCTGGTAATCAGCTATCTGTTTATCTTTTTCAGCAATTAGTTTGGTTTTTTCTTCTAACACTTCATAACTAAGATCAATTACTTGTATTTTTTCAGCCAGACTGGCTTTAAGACTTCTGATATCCTTTTCACTAGCTTTTATTTTTACCGAGTAACTGTTTTCTCTAGTTTTAGTGTAGTGATGATCTTCTTTTAACGTTTTAAATTGTGCGTCCAAACTAACAAACTGATCAGTTATTGTTTTAAATTGCTCAAACAGATTTTCACATTGCAAACAATGAAGTTCAGAACTTACCTCAGAGAGCTGATCGTTCACTTGATTTTATCCCGTCTCCCTCTCACTTCCTTCAGTTTCGATGTTTACCAAATTAGCCTGTTCGAACACTTCCTCAACGTGTATATTCCAGTTGTATCCACCATTCTGTCTAGATACCATAGCCCTATTCTCACTACCACCCCCATTCTGTTGTTCAGGTCTGTTCTGACTTCGTTCGACTCTCTCATTTATACATTCCTTAGCAAAGTGACCATTTTGTTGATAGTTGTAACATCGAACCTTTGATTTATCAAACCCTGGTCTTTCTCCAACGAACTTTCTACCCGTTTTCTTCATGAATCTCTTTACCCTTCTTACTATCATAGCCATCTGCCACTGTAGGTCCATCTCTTCCAAATCATCAGCATCGATCTGATCATAGTCTTCATCCAATGTTGCAGGGTCGACTATTTTACCTTTGATGTAGTTCTCATAAGATGCAATGAA
The DNA here is from genome assembly GCF_021521415.1 of Bidens hawaiensis. NCBI lineage: Eukaryota > Viridiplantae > Streptophyta > Magnoliopsida > Asterales > Asteraceae > Bidens > Bidens hawaiensis. The sequence goes on along the minus strand of NW_027495065.1, from coordinate 240,135 downwards.
AGATGCATAGAGAGCAAACTGCTGTTCAGCTGATTTAACACTCATGCATTTGACGAGAAATTTCCAGTTGTGGCTCGAGGTTTTGAAGGATTACTACCTCCAGCTACGAAACATACGTTGCCATCCATATTGAGAATCACATGACCATCTCGAGTTAAGTTTGAGTTTGATTCTCCCTTTGAGTAGTAGGCAGAGGATTCTGATTTTGAACTTGAACTTGGAGTGACTTTCGCACCATACGTTCCCGGATCCTGAACCTGATCAGTTGGTGTCTCCTTCCGAACCATGTTAAGTTCAAAATTTCGTAACTTATTGACTGCTGTTTCCAAATCAATATTGGCAAAGTCTTTATCCTCTCTCATCAAAACCGTGTACATTTCCCATTTCGGTGGAAGAGCATCAAGAAGTTTCTCTACTATCTCTTCTTCCTTGTATTCAATGGAGTAATTACTAAGTTCGGTCATCAAGTGATAATATCTTGTGATGATATCGTCAAGTGATTCATTTTTCAAGTACTTGAATACAGAGAATTGGGTTTTTAGTAGCTTTGTCTTGGAAGCACGTATCCCCACATTTCCTTCATATCTATTTTCTAGTGCTTCCCATAGCTCTCTAGCAGTTTTGTACTTCTTGAAGGTATGAAGAATCTCTTGTGGAAGAGCCATTGTTATTGCTGCATGAGCTTTACTTCCTACCTCATACATTTTATTTTCCTCCTCTTCCATCTTATTGTACTTCTTAATCTGTTCACGACCTTCAAACAAGGATGTTAGTGGAATGTATCCGTCTTGAATGCAAACCCACATCTTAGCATCTTGATACTTCACATACTGTTCAAACCGATCTTTCCATGCAACGAAATCGGTACCCTTAAGCATTTTTGGAGATTTAGTTGCTGAACCGGCTTCAACCTCCATTTTTACCAGTTCTGTAATGTTTATTGAAGTCATAGTTGAAAGAAACACGACTCGAAATACAAAGAGAGTATTTAATTTTTTTTATAAACAATGACCAGACAGCGAAGTTATGACAACTTCGCTTGTTAACTTCGCTGTGATGATAACTTCGCTTGAACTCCTAAATTCGCTTCCTCCTAACTTCGCTTAAACCTTATAATTTCGCTTAAATCCTACGAACGATGGCGACAACTTCGCCTGATGAACACAAGTTTTTGCAGGTTTTAATTGGACGAATTACGAGGTATGCGAAGGTGTATTGGGTTATATTTGATGGTGGGAGATGGGCAAGACACAAAAACTAGGTATTTCAACGTAAACTCGTTCCGCGAATAGTCGAACGGAACGATCTTAACACCCGTGTGATAATCCCGAACCACACAATCACGAGCAAAAGCTCTGATACCAAGTGTAGGTTCCCAGCCGGATCTACACAGGAGTATCTCGTAACACGAGGGTGCGGAATCCCCACGTAATACGATACGAGCGTAAGATATATAATACGTTGAACCGAAACACAAATACACATTACAATACTAATAAACACGTTTGTATTGCAACACTTAAACTCGTGATCTCAATTATCACCATACACGTTCTGTAAAAACTTTTTCAAAAAACAAGCCGAAGTGAGGAATATATAATCCTCGACAACTTCGCCTAACATACTAGGCGAAGTTGTCATAACTTCGCTTGTCTCCAAGTTCGTCTACATCCCAGGCGAACTTGTGTAAAACATTATTCAAAACCAAAACAAACAATCTAACACGATTACAGACACATACAAAACACTAGATACTGAACTACTGACACTATGCACCAACACTTCTGCTTCTATCCATTTTGAAAAGTAGTAAGTCATTGAAAGCATGAATACTTTTCCTCCTGGTGCCTTAGGTAGCTTGCCAACAATATCCATACCCCATTTCATGAAGGGCTGTAATGAGGATATAGGATACATAGGTTCTGCTGGTTGATGTAGGATGTTTTCATGTCTTTGACAACTTTGTATATTCCATGGCGTCTTTCTTCATTGTTGGCCAATATTATCTTGTTCTCAGAATCCTTGAGAATAGAGCTCTACCTCCAGTGCGATTACCACACTCACCTTCGTGAAAGTCTTTGAGCACCTCTTGAATTTCAGGATCCTCGATATACCTCAAGTATGAACCTGCAAGAGATTTCCTGTATAGCACATCATATAATAAAATGTTTTGTGATACCTTGAGTTTGAAAGATTTAGGATTCTCCGTGGTTGGAATCTCTCCAGCTTGAATGTATTTCTTGATTGGGAGGATCCAGGATCATTGGTTGTTTGAGGATGATGGATCCCGAAGTACAATTTGTTTATCAGTTGTTATCTCTCCAACCTCTTGTTCTCCTATTGCTGGCGAGAGTATATGAATGATTGGGATCTTTGTGTGTTCTGAAATCTTCAAAGATGAGGCTAAATTTGCCAAGGCATCTGCCCCAGCGTTCTCTTCCCTTGGTACCTATACAATGCTAAACAATTCGAAGGATTTTGCTAATTCCTTCACAACATCTAGATATTTGATTAGTTTTTCTCCTTTAACAGCATATGAGCCATTAAAGTGGTTAGCAATCAACAACGAGTCTATATATACTTGAAGGTACCTGATCCTCATGCACTTAGCTAATTGTAAACCTGTGATCAGAGCTTCATACTCTGCCTCATTGTTCGTTGCTTGGAATTCACAGGCTATAGACTGGGGTAATATGTCCCCCTGTGGCGATTTCAGTAGGATACCCAATCCTGTCCCTCTTACGTTGGATGCTCCATCTGTGAAGAGGATCCAATGATCCTTGGTTTCTTCTAGTTGCTGGACTTCTAAATCAGCTTCCTTTTGCATGTCACTGCTGAAATCAGCCACAAAGTCTGCTAGTGCTTGCGATTTGATGGTTGTTCTAGGTTCATACTGAATATCATAGGTGTTAGGCCACGATTTTTATACTAAGGATCCTTTATCCTTGACTATCTTATGGATAGTTTATCCTTGAAATATACATCAAGATATAAAGGATCGACGATCCTCGGTATTGTTTGTTTACTAATGATTGCGTTTAGTATGGTGATGTGTTAGACTGGTATATCAACTGTAAGACAAACTTGCATCAATTATCCTCACAAGACAACCTTTAGCTGGAGCATGGATCCAGGATCCTAATTCAACATAGCCGATTCTGGACGAACTCTCTAGAAGATTGAGATTTAAATAATAACAACGGTATCTAGACTTGGTCTACCGCTTTGTCGCTAGTGAGTGACTATTAGCACGTGGTCAAAGAACACGTTGGTGAAGAATGGAAGACTAGCGGATTTATAGGGCAAAGTTGTTAAGTTTTTTAATTACTTTTTCCTTATATATTTGAGTATGATCGAGCTAGAAACACACATGTACTTACGCACACACTAGAGCAGAACAAAACACTCTCTCTATTCACTAGCTTTCGTTGTAATCTCGATCATAAACTCCACAAACACTTGTAATACCTTTTGTTAATCAATAAACTCGACGGTGATAGTTTTCACCGTCCGGGGGTTTTTTGTGTCGGAGACCACGATAACCATATACTCATCGACCAAAGGTTACCTTGTTGATCTTTGATTGGAGTGAATCCACAAAAAATTAGCTTATTAATCCTTGACCGACGCCATTTCTTCAAAGATTACCTCGATAAGTTTTGACCGAAGTAAGACTATCTTGGTTAAGGGCTTTTTCCCTCGTGATCAAATCATTGTGTTCACCAATATTATAATCATACACTTGCTTTTACCGAGTTAGCACCTTACCTCACTTAACAGATTTGGATATGTGATCCTTGACAGATTTCTGTCCAAAACAATTTGGCGCCCACCGTGGGGCAATTGGTGCTATAATCCATATTATTCTTATCATTCTCAACTTTTTCGTACCCATATCACTATTAATGGCCTCTCAATCATCCTCTGCTTCATCAACCATGCCTGCTATGGTCCCTCTTTATTCGAGGACTTTGCCACCGATGCCTCCGCCAATCACCGGAGCACCAAAGGCTGCTACTGCTGGAAGCAAGACCCAGTCTTCCAGAGTTCAAAAACTGCTGCTGCTGCCCCGGTGGTTAGTACTAACAGTGATGTTTCATCTATATTTTCGCAGGTTAAAGCATACATGGAGCAGCAGAACAAGACCAACAAGAGGATCCTCCTTGAGATAGAAGATCTCAGGAATAACAAGAGGCCACCTGAGGATCTCACCCCCTTGATGCCCAGGATGCTGAATTTCAGCAGTCCAGAATCCATGGCGCAGTTCTCGCAAGGATCATCCATCCTTCAACCAGGATCCATGGGTCAGCAGGCTCAAGGATCCTCACTATTTCAGCCAGGATCATCTATCCTTCAACAGGGATCCATGGGTCAGCAGAATCAAGGATCCTCATATTATCGGCAAGGATCGGTCATCCTTCCACAAGGATCCTATGGTACCCAACCTCTAGGATCCTTCATCCCGAATTAAGGATCATTCTTTCCGAATCAAGGATCCTCGGGCGTCCAACATCAACGATCCTCCGAAGTCCATGAAGGAGATATAATCCCCATGCAGACCATAGCTTCTGGAGGACCTACTCCGATTGCTGACTCCTCTTATCCCAGATACTCGTCTGGAATACCAAACTCCACCCATCAGAGAGGTAACTGGTACGATCCTATATCCTTATATACTAACCATGTTCCCATGCAGGATTCAGGTATCAACCAGGCCATGGCCAGAGAATTACAGAAGCTAAAGGATATGATATCCAGTGTCTCGGGAGTGATACGTCCAATCCCTGAAATACCGGAGGGGAGTCACAAATTATCCAGATTCGCTCCGCCCATATGTGATGCTTAAATCCCGAAGCGGTTTCAAACTCCCAACATGAAGACGTATGATGGGAGCACCGATCCTGAGGAACATGTTGCCCAATATCGGGAGAGAATGGAAATTAATCCTGTACCTGAGAAACTCAAAGAGGCTTGCCTTTGTAAAGGATTTGGAGCCACATTAATGGGAGCTACACTAAAATGGCTGCTAAGTCTTCCCCTTTTCTCGGTTACATCTTTCTCTCATTTAGTTAATTTGTTTAACACTCAATTTTCCTGTAGTCGGAAATTTGAGAGGTTGACCAGTGATTTGTATCGTGTTATCCAAACCAGTGATGAATCCATTAGGGATTTCGTTACGAGGTTCGGAAAGGAAGCTCTAGAAATCCCAAACCTTGATATGACTACTGTTGTTGAAGCATTCAAGATGAGAATTCAAAAGAGCTCCCCTTTTTATGATGATTTAGTGATGACTCCATGCAGGACATTAGATGAAGTCAGAAGCAGAGCATTGAGATACATCCGCTTAGAAGAAGATAAAAAGATCCAGGATCGTCTCGGTAGAAAGACGAAACAAAAAACTCCTGAGAAGAATAAAGAATCCTGGAATAGGAACAACAATGCGAAGCCGTATGCCAAGTTCAACAATCAGAACGTACGGGCAGTTGAAGAAGGAGAAGACAGCGAAGACTATCCTTGCATCTACGACTATTGTTTCTCTGTAGATACTCATGGCTTGATTTGTGCCATGAAGGATTTGGGAGAAAAAGAAAGGTGGCCCCTAAAAAATGAAAAGGTTGCCGGCTTCAAGGACAAGTCTAAGTGGTGCGCTTTCCACAAAGATTTTGGCCACGCAAAAGACGAGTGCATCGCCTTAAGGAAAGAAATTGGGTACCTTCTGAGCAAAGGTCACTTTAAAGAACTCTTGGGAAGAAAGAAATCCAAGATCCAGGATCCTGAAGATCTTCCACAGAAAGCGACACCACCACCACCAGATGCTCATGTGATCAACTTCATCTCCAGAGATTATGATCTATTTAAAGATTCGTGTACCATCAAAGAGAATTCCGTAGAGAAGTTCGAGTTGGATGATGAAAGAAGACCGCTCATCCCCACTACTCGAGTGACTGATCAGAGAATCTTTTTCAAATCAAGGATCCAGGATCTTCAGCAGGACAAGTTGGATACGCAAGCAGTCAGTTTCATCTCTGGAGGATCAGACATATGTGGAACTTCTTTCTCCGCAGCAAAAATACTTGCCAAGGAGATCAAGATGGATAACGGGGATCATCCGATAGTGTCAACAACATTAACAACAGACAAAAGAATCTTCTTCGATGAAGAAGACAAGCTGAACATACAGGATCCTCATCACGACGGTTTGATTATTACTTTATTTATCTCTAACCATTATGTGCGCAGGATCCTAGTGGACGGTGGCAGCTCGGTCAACATTATCCAACATGATGTCCTGAAGAAGATGAACATCCCGGCTTCAGAAATCGTTCCTAGAACATCGGTGCTGGTCGGCTTCAGTGGCGAAACTAAAAAGACATTGGGGGACATCAACTTGCAATCTATATCGAAGGGTTAAATTCATATAAAAAATTTTGTGTTACAGATAACCTCTCCTATTGCAATGTTATTTTAGGCAGGCCCTGGCTCCATGGAATAAAAGCAGTAGCCTCAACATATCACCAATGTATCAAGCTACCTACCCCTTGGGGAGTCGTGAAGATAGTGGGTGATCAAGCGGAGGCCAGAAACTACTATTCATCATCAATGAAGCCAACAGCCAAGCCAACCATAGCGTAGAAATTACAGCAACATCCTAGGAACGTGCTGGAGGCTCGGGAGAAAGATCTTAAAGAAGTATTACTGGACCCCGATGATTCAGAAATAAAGGTGTTCCTAGGATCCAATATCCCCAGTAAGATCGAGGAGGATATAGTATCCTTCTTATCGCGAAGAAGATCCACTTTTGCTTTCAAGCACTCGGATATGACAGGTATTTCAAAAGAGGTAATCACTCATAAACTCGGCCTTGATTTATCTGTAAAACCCGTCCATCAGAAGCGAAGGAAATTCGCTCCTGAAAGGAACAAGATCATACAAGAAGAAGTTGAAAAACTTCTTAAGGCCGGTATGATCAGAGAGGTCCAATATCCTCGATGGTTAGCTAATGTGGTCGTTGTTTCAAAAAAGAATGGAAAGTGGAGTGTGTGTATCGATTTTACCGATTTAAACAAGGCATGCCCCAAGGATCCTTTCCCATTACCACATATAGATGCCACGGCTGGACATGAAATGCTTACCTTTATGGATGCTTCCTCTGGATTCCAACAAATTCAGATGGAACCATCTAATCAAGAAGATACAGCATTCATGACTCCAACTGGCATATATTGTTATACTGCTATGCCATTTGGATTAAGAAATGCACGGGCAACATACCAAAGATTAGTCAACATGATGTTCAATGATCAGTTGGGTAAGACTATGGAAGTCTACATAGATGACATGGTAGTGAAGTCAAAGAAAGCTGAGGATCACCTTAGAGACCTCGAGGAAGCATTCAATATCCTTGACCACTATAACATGAAACTAAATCCATCCAAATGCCACTTCGGTGTTAAGGCTGGAAAGTTTCTGGGATATATGGTCACAAAGAGAGGAATTGAAGCAAGTCCAGAGCAAATTGAAGCCATTGTCAATCTCAAATCTCTTGCAAATGCCAAAGACGTCCAGAGACTCACCGGAAGAATAGCGGCCTTGAATAGATTCATCTCAAGATCCTTTGAGAAATGCAAAGACTTCTATGATATTCTTAGAAAGAACAAGAAATTAGAGTGGACTGCAAAGCATGAAGCTGCACTTACAGCACTGAAGGATTACTTATCCTCAGCTCCAGCCCTAATGAAACCTATGTATGGAGAATCCTTGTATTTATATCTTGCAGTCACAGGAAATGCAGTGAGTGCAGTCTTGGTAAAGGATCATGAAGGTGAACAACATCCTATATACTATGTAAGTAAAAGTCTTCTAGATGCGGAGTCCAGGTATTCTCATTTAGAAAAACTAATTCTTGCACTTATTATGGCTTCCACTAAATTAAGACATTATTTTGAAACTCATCCTATTATTTTGAGAACTAACTATCCTGTAAAGAATGTTCTTAGAAAACCAGAGTTGTCAGGTAGAATGGCTAAGTGGGCTGTAAAATTGAGTGCATATGATATCCGATATGAGCCGAGAACAACAATCAAGTCTCAAGCGCTAGCGGACTTTGTGGCTCATTTCACTAGTAATCTACAAAAAGAGGCTGACTTGGAAGTCCAACAACTAGAAAAGAACAAGGATCCTTGGATACTCATCACAGATGGAGCATCTAACGTAAGGGGAACAGGATTAGGGATCCTACGGAAATCGCCACAGGGGGACATAATACCACAATCCATATCTTGTGAGTTCCAAGCAATAAACAATGAAGCAGAGTACGAGGCTTTAATCGCAGGTTTGCAATTAGCCAAAAGCATAAGGATAAGGTATCTTCAAGTTTATGTAGATTCTTTATTGATAACTAACCACTTTAACGGCTCGTATGCTGTTAAAGGTGAGAAACTAATGAAATATTTAGATATTGTGAAGGAATTGTCAAAATCCTTCGAAATATTTAGTATAACACAGGTACCGAGGGAAGAAAACGCTAGGGCAGATGCCTTAGCAAACTTAGCCTCATCTCTGACGATTCCTGAAGATTTGAAAATCCCAATAATCCACATTCTCTCGCTAGCAATAGAAGAACAGGAAGTGGGAGAGATAACAAATGATAAAGAAGTCGTACTCTGGGATCCTTTATCCTCAAACAATAAAGGATCATGGATCCATCCAATCAAGAACTACATTCAGACTGGAGAAATTCCAGCCACAGAGAATCCCAAGTCCTTCAAACTCAAGGTATCCCAATATATTTTGTTAAATGATATGGTATATAGATAATCTCTTGCAGGTCCATATTTAAGATGCATCGAGGATCCTGAAATCCAAGAAGTGCTCAAGGATTTCCATGAAGGAGATTGCGGCAATCACACAGGTGGGAGAGCACTATTTTCCAGAATACTTAGAACTGGATACTTCTGGCCTACAATGAAGAAGGATGCGGTGGAATATTCAAAGAAATGTGATGCTTGTCAAAGACATGCGAATATCTTTCATCAACCAGCACAGCCTCTATATCCTATATCCTTCTCATGGCCTTTCATGAAATGGGGTATGGATATTGTAGGCAAACTGCCAAAAGCACCAGGTGAAAAGGTCTTTATGCTTGCTATGACCGACTACTTCTCCAAATGGATTGAGGCAGAAGCGTTTGTACAAGTCCGAGAAAAGGAAGTAATATCTTTTATTAAATGAAATTTTATAACTAGATTTGGTATTCCCGCTGAAATTATTTGTGACATGGTTCCCAGTTTATCGGGAAAAGAACCACTAACTTTTGTGAAAGTTGGGGCATCAAAATGATTACTTCCACTCCGGTTCATTCTCAAGCCAATGGCCAAGCAGAGTCTAGCAACAAGATCATCATCAACAATCTAAAGAAGAAACTAGGATCCAAAAAGGGAAAATGGGTTGAAGAACTTCCTTATGTTTTTTGGGCCGTCAGAACTACGCCCAAAAATGCAACAGGCCAAATACCCTTCTCTTTGGTGTTTGGATCAGAAGCAGTGATTCCCACAGAAATGGTGGTCCCTACTACAAGAACCAGCATCCGTGATCCTGAAGCCAACAAAGGAATCCTTCTTGAAGACTTGGATACTACAGAAGAACTCAGAGATCTAGCAAAGATTAGAATGGCAGCTTATCAACAAAGGGTAGCTGGGACATACAACAAAAATATCAGAGTCAGAAGATTTCAAGAAGGAGATCTAGTATTGAGGAAAGCCTTCCAAAACACAACAAATCCGGCTGATGGGAAACTAGCGCCCAAGTGGGAAGGACCTTATCAGATTGAGTCAGAAGCAGGAAAGGGCGCATATCATTTGCTCACAATGGAAGGCAATAGACTACCGAGAGCATGGAATGCAGTCCACCTCAAGAAGTACTTTTTCTAATCAGGATCCCATATCCTGAGAGGATGTATTATCCTTAGAGAATCAAGGATCCTAAAATCGGTAATATCTATCTAATTACTTATTCATTTTATATTCTTATTATTCTAAGGATAATGTATTTTTAACATTTATTTTTCCAAGTTTTTTTAAGTAACAATGCAAATTTCAATAAGAAGTTCAATGTCTAAGAGGTTGGCCACTTCTCCCTTACATTTAAGGTACTATCCTATCTCTCTCGGCTTAGACCACATTTGGATATGACTCCCGATGGTCATGTCCTCTAAGGTTTAATGGTTTTCACCTTTCTTATAAATAGAGTTTCTACACTCTCGCTTGGAGCGCACGTTATCCAACGTATGGTCCGGGGCAGCGGGACCAGTACACGCTTAGTGGCTGACAATTTCGTTGCTTTCGGCTATATGGAGGATCCTACGATATATGGTAGCCGTACCATTTCCTAAGGTTTTAGGGGTTTTTGATGTGTGTAATATGATGCTCTCACAACTAAGCTTTAAATTTATTAAACAAGACTCCTAAAGAAACCACACAAAACCGGCAAGTGTACCGATCACTAATAGTATAGCACTATGGAAGTCCGAGTATCGAACACAAGGACACTTGAAAACGTTAATGATACTTAACCCTAACCAAGACTCACCTAAGAATATTTAAATGATTTTTAATAATTAACTACTTAACCTAACTTACTTTAACTAAATTAATTAGCTAGACTTAACTTAACTTAACTAAACACTTAACAAAACTTGGAAACTTAACTGCAATTGGAGAAAACGTCTACCTAGGTAAGAATCATATTGAAAGTATAATTAGGTAATGGATTGAAGAATCTCACGACACCGGTTCTAAAGGATGACACAACTAAGGTTCGCTCAAGAAGGTCAGATCACCTCTCGGTCTCACTAACAAACTCTAACTTATCTTAGTTGATTTTAAGAACAAACCAGGAAAACAAATTATTAACGTGTTCTAATGCCGACTCACCTCTCGGTCTCACCGACACACTAGCCTAATGGAAACGAATACTACGCAACCTAGGATAGAGGAACAATTCAACTTAACTTAAACTAGACCAACTAATCGCTCAAACACCCAAACCCGACAAGAACAAAACCCGCTCTCGCGCGATCTTAATTCTAACAAGTAAAAGTAATGAGACGAGTTTACTTCTTATCACCTCTCGGTCTCTAAGAAGGTGTTTCACAACTGATTTTATCTAATTAATTTACCCACTTATCCCTACGGTTGATCACCCCGCAAACAATCTCTAGACACAAAGTAAAGAGTTCAAACAAGCTAAAATCAATCAAAACCTATTCAATTAATCAAAGCAAGAGGTATATGAGTATAACTAATAAAATCACAGCCACTAAACACAACCTAATTCATTGTTAAACCAAACTTTTCATTAACAATTCAAGCTATGATGATCAACAATCCATAAAACTCATTAAAACCTAACAATATTCATCTAACCTAGGTAGAACTAATAACTTTAGCCAATCATAATCAATGAACAATAGATGAAATAGATATAAATGATAAACATGCTCATATAAATCTGATTACAAAAGGTTCGAATGCTTAAAAACCAAAAACGAACTCACAAACGTTAAAATAGTCAAAACCGACAACCGAAGGATAAAAGATGGAACCGTAAGCTTTTCCTCCTTGGTTTCTCCTCTAGAGAAGGTGTGGGATGGCTGGAAACTTGAATAAAATCGTTCATAGGGTTTTAGGGTTTATATATATGTTTAAATACCTCATTCCTAATATAAAATAGGTTAAAACAAGCCCACTAGGCCCACTAGAAGACAAAATAGATGTGGTAGCTGATTCTTGAACATTCTTGGCAGCCTTGGGACATGTTGGACTCTACCACATGCTTCTTGAATGGTATGACCTGGTCGCGTAGCTCGAACATGACATTTTCTGACGTTTTTCGACTTTTAGCTCGTTTATCTTCATTTTTGCGTACCGACTTCATCCGAGATCCGTTTTAGCTGATTCTTTTTCCATTTGACTCGTTTTCTCGCTCTCTTCAACATGGAACCTATCACATACACAAACATGTAATTTCATGCAAGAAAAATTTATATTCATTAACATTTTACGCATAAAACAACCCAGAAACTGGATAAAAACGCTATGTGTTTTACAACACATCAGTTTTCACCTCTTCCCAAGGCCGGTATTAATTCTAAGGTTTTAGGGGTTTTCACATCTTCTCAAGGGCCATGTCGCCAGTTTAACACCAGATTATTTTTGGGCTTGTCTCCAGAATATTTGTTGGGCTTGTCCCCAGATTATTATTGGGCTTGTCGCCAGAATATTTGTTGGGCTTGTCTCCAGCTTAATGGGTTTGATCCCAATTAACATTATTAAATATTTGCAACAGAATCACTAAGTTGTCTACGAAGATCAAACACATAAGGATCCTGAATCCTAAAACTATCCCTTCAAGGATCGTTGAGAATTCAACATTTCTGGTAACTTAGGTCTATCTAGACCTTCTGGTATGATCTCCATTAATTAACCTTTGTGTTATATTTATTTCAATGATTTTAAACATATCAGTTTACAAGGCTATTCCTTTAAAATTGTTTTATAATTGGTTAATCTGTTTTAAGGATACTTTATCCTAGAATTTACCCTTTGAAAGAATTCTCTTATGAAATTTTTATCGATTATTAAAGATATGATTTCCCACTGTTTATTTTTTGAGGATATTTTATCTTAAAAGATTTTCTTAAGGATCTTTTATCCTATACGTCTTTTACAAGTGTTTGAAAATAAATAAACAAATAGATAGTCAAAAGATTTATATATAAACTAGAATAAGCCCCAAGGACTTATCCAAAATTACCTAACCTGGACTTCATGTCACACCCCGTTAAGCGAATTGCGGAAGCGTAAAACGGAAATGCAACAGATACAACTGGTATCAAATACATTGTTCATAAAGAAACATTACTAACTAATTTACAATATATTATATCGTTCTAACATCTTTTACAAACTAGGTGATACAATCAAACCGGTTCTTCAATTACTTTACTTCTAACTCAAATGCCCATGACATCATTCACCAATCAGACACGTAACGCACAGGAAATTACTTCTCATATCTGATTACCTGAAAAGCATGTTAAAATAGGTCAACTACGAATAGTTGGTGAGTTTCATAAGTTTAACGAAATCAGTTCTGCGTACCACACAGTCATAGTTTGTATGTACGCGCGTATGTAAAAATATGTATTTACGTTTGTATAAATATATACAGCCATATCCTTGTGTGTGCATATGCACACATGTAAGTTTATAATATAAATTCAAAATTTCAGTAAAATCGTGATTGTTTGTTCGTACTACCTGTTTCCAATTTCCGTGTTTAACCAACCACTGTGGACCCCCTTCCTCCCACAACGGTTCTACATAAACTCAACCACTGTGGCCCCCCTTCCGCCCACAACGGTTCCGTGTTAACATCAACCACTGTGGTCCCCCTTCCACCCACAATGATTCCACGTAAACTCAAACATTATATAGTGTACACGCAAATAATTAGTACATTCTACACATAGTATTTCCTACGGCTAATCACGTAGCATGTATATAGACACATATACACATATAGTATTTATCCCGTATCACCAAATACTGTGGCTCCCCATCCGCCCACAATACGCATAATCACATTATTTTCTTAACATTCATGTCATAATCAAGTTAGTTCGTTTAATAAGTTGCAGCAGAACTTGGCTCATAGGCCATACTCAACTTTAGTTTATAAGTTGCAGCAGAACTTGGCTCATAGGCCATACTCAACTTTAGTTTATAAGTTGCAGCAGAACTTGACTCATATGCCATACTCAACTTTAGTTTATTACTATTGTGGCCCCCCTTCCGCCCACAATAGCCCCATAATCATCATAAACCACGTTATCCCCATGGCCATTACAGACCACGTTGTCTCCAAAATTAGTTATGTTTAACATTACATAACATGTTTGTATAAACCTGCTGTCACGTGTAATTTCATTATGTTTTGCAATTCGTATTATCTCCACTCAATATATCAATCAACGATAATAATCATCTTTCATCAGCACGTAGTCAATCATTATGTTTGTAGGGACTTTTCATATATAAATGTTCAGATATTTTATATCCTGAATCGTTTTCAGATAGATAACGTGTATAAACATGCTTTCCACCCCAAAAGTTCGTAAAATAGTTTAAAGAGTGGGGTCATGAAACTCACCTTATCGTAGTTCGCACAGAAATTATGTATCAGTAAGTCAGATGCCTCGTTTATAGCCTGATTCCTATAAACGGTATCGTATCGTTAATACTAGTACAGTGTTCAAGCTAAGTCGGGCTGTATAGATAATCTGGGTATAGCTGTTAGGCCCAGAACATGACCATAGTCTTAGATTGTGACGTTGTATACTATGAAATGTTTAAAACTGGATTTGGCTCAGTTTCACCGTTTCCTGAGCCGAGCTCAGTTGATCGTTTATACGTTTCGGGATTAGGTAAGATCACATAAAACTTAAGTAAATATATTGATTGATAAAATAATTTGATTTATGAAAGAATTTTAAGGTTTCGGTGTCTGGTTTGATCGCAAGGTTTGTTTCCGTTTTCATACGGGTTTGATTATACAAAACGCGCATAATTCACCCGAATTTTCCGGAATTCTCGTAAAAAGTTCGTTTTTATCAATATCATTCAAAAACATGATATTTGACCACTTTTGACATTTTGACATACCAGTCAGTCCGTTAAACACAAAACTGCCGGTTTCGTTAAAACAATTATAATTTAAATCTTTGATTAATCATAACTAAATTTGTACTTATATATAAATTATGTAAATTTTTGTAAAAATACATTAAGACATGGAGAATTTTATAAAAATATTTTCAGAAACTTTATGATTATTTATTTATTTATAAAAATTCATTTAATAGGTTATAATCGTGTAATAAATGGCCCGTTTATATCAAACGACCTCCGAAAAATCCGATAATTTTTACAAATGGCCTCAATGTTATTACATAGCCCCTGCAAAATTTCCAGAACCTAACTCTTTTGACAAAATGCCTTTTTGTGCATTTTTCGGCTGTTAAAATTCGGTTAAGCTATGATTGCACAAACCATACTTAGGCGTTTCCAATGATTCCCAAACTTTACCGGTGATCTTACCATCACATATTAAACTCCAAAACCAAGTTTCATAATTTTTCAATATGTTTAGCTATTTTTCCCAAATAAACGCTCATAAACGGAAATAAATTCACCAAATATTCTCCGTTTATCGAAAAATTACCAAATTTGAACAGGGACTCATTTATATGATCCCTAATGTCCCTGCAAGTTTTCACAAGCTAAAAACAAGCACGTCACAACCTAATACTAAACAGCCCCTAAACGAGTGTTACGGGTTTACCTTGTCGGTTTTCGATGAATTTTGCTAGTTTAAACGACTTTCCGGGTCTCGGGTTGCAAACTCAGTATATCTACATATCATATAACATCAAACCAAGCATAAATCATCCATGTAACAGCCTTGATAATTAGGGTTTCGGTTTTGGGTTCAAACCGAACTTTCTAACCGTAAAAACGTTGTATTCATGTTCTAATCCGCGTTTTTGACCAAAAAAGTATTTGTTCTTGGTTTGTAAACATGTTTAACATCAAAATATGTTTTTGGACCAGTTTGAAAGATTTTACATGGTTAAACATGATTATTCATAAACAATTCTTAATTTATGCTTAAAAAAACTAATCAAAACATGTTTAATATTAAGTTTTACCTTATAATTTGGATGAAGAGTTGTAGAAAGAATGGTTGTGCAGCTGGGTAAATAATATATGATGAAAGAGTAGGTATGGGATTGCTTATAAATTAAGAAAACAAGGGGTTGGGGTTCCTCCTTGTTCCGATCTGGATAAGGAATGGGCCCCTAGCCCTTAAAATGATTTTTTTTTGTGTTTTACATGTATGTGTTTGTAAAAATATATTAAGACATGGAGAATTTTATAAAAATATTTTCAGAAACTTTATGATTATTTATTTATTTATAAAAATTCATTTAATAGGTTATAATCGTGTAATAAATGGCCCGTTTATATCAAACGACCTCCGAAAAATCCGATAATTTTTACAAATGGCCTCAATGTTATTACATAGCCCCTGCAAAATTTCCAGAACCTAACTCTTTTGACAAAATGCCTTTTTGTGCATTTTTCGGCTGTTAAAATTCGGTTAAGCTATGATTGCACAAACCATACTTAGGCGTTTCCAATGATTCCCAAAATTTACCGGTGATCTTACCATCACATATTAAACTCCAATACCAAGTTTCATAATTTTTCAATATGTTTAGCTATTTTTCCCAAATAAACGCTCATAAACGGAAATAAATTCACCAAATATTCTCCGTTTATCGAAAAATTACCAAATTTGAACAGGGACTCATTTATATGATCCCTAATGTCCCTGCAAGTTTTCACAATCTAATAACAAGCACGTCACAACCTAATACTAAACAGCCCCTAAACGAGTGTTACGGGTTTACCTTGTCGGTTTTCGATGAATTTTGCTAGTTTAAACGACTTTCCGGGTCTCGGGTTGCAAACTCAGTATATATACATATCATATAACATCAAACCAAGCATAAATCATCCATGTAACAGCCTTGATAATTAGGGTTTCGGTTTTGGGTTCAAACCGAACTTTCTAACCGTAAAAACGTTGTATTCATGTTCTAATCCGCGTTTTTGACCAAAAAAGTATATGTTCTTGGTTTGTTAACATGTTTAACATCAAAATATGTTTTTGAACCAGTTTGAAAGATTTTACATGGTTAAACATGATTATTCATAAACAATTCTTAATTTATGCTTAAAAAAACTAATCAAAACATGTTTAATATTAAGTTTTACCTTATAATTTGGATGAAGAGTTGTAGAAAGAATGGTTGTGCAGCTGGGTAAATAATATATGATGAAAGAGTAGGTATGGGATTGCTTATAAATTAAGAAAACAAGGGGTTGGGGTTCCTCCTTGTTCCGATCTGGATAAGGAATGGGCCCCTAGCCCTTAAAATGATTTTTTTTTGTGTTTTACATGTATGTGTGATAAATCCGGAGTCCATTTTACGTTCGGGTTTTGTTTTTGGCAAGAAAAATAGTTCAGGTTTAACAAACAGCGCAAAAACGAATATTTTTCGACTCAAATTTGTAAAATAAGAAAAACTTATTAAATGGTTGTAAAAACCCAAAATATTTTCAAGGATTGTTTAAAACATCTTATATAAGTGTTTTATAAATCTTTTTCGGCTTAACGGATGCTACAATGCTTGTTTTGATATTAACGATTGCGTTTAAGCTTATAGCGTATCGATAAACGAAACCTTTTTCGTTTAAGGAGTTTTAAACGTACTGGGGCCTAAATATCAATATGTTAGCCTCTATAACATATATATAACTCGTATATGACCCCTCAGTATGTATACGGGTCATAATTAGTATCGGTCGGTTACTCGTTTAAGCACTACGAATTAACCGATTTATCGTTTACTTGTTACGTAATGAATATAGTGTACCTCGTTTTGTTTGCTATCGAACTAAGGCCATATTACTAATATTTTAGCTTGCATAGATCGTATATCACTTATAGATGGCACCCTGGGATATCCGGACCATAACCAGACCCGTTTGGTTATTCGTTTGTTCGTTACGCAATAAGCGGTTAAACGCTTATTCGAGTTTGTAAGTACTAAGGTGTACTCGGTTTTGCCACGGATGTCATATTCTCCCCCTGTTAAGAAATTTCGTCCCCGAAATTCAATATGCCAAATATGCTCTTTTTGGGGAAAATTTTATAATCATTTGTTTTGGAATTCGTTTTTCTGTTTCCAAACACGTTTGATTCCCCGTTGTGGATTCCACTGGATTTTTATTCAATGAGATTTTATTGTGTCACAACTGTTTGATTTTCCCCAGTCAGCATTTTCATGAGTCTCTTTATAGAGTTTAGCTGTATAAAAGTTTTCAAATAGTACTAATTCCGCCATGTCAGCAAGGCACTCGTTTTGATTCGATACATACGCATATATATATATATATGAAATATTGGGAGTGAAATAATTTTGTTTAATACACTATGGGGTTAACTTTCGAGGCAATTTTGTACAGTTCCATATATTTTAGAATCAACTCATCGTTTTTCTCAACTCAACTAACAACTTTCAAAATTTGATAACTTATCGCATTTCTCAGTATAGCCCTCTTGTTAGCCTTAGGCGGCCTTCGGTTTGTTATTAATATTACGAGCTTTATTTATGGTTATCAAAATCGAATCGGATTTTGTATTTTGGATGTCGCCAATTTTTCAATTTTAATAAGATGGCGAGTTACATTATTGCTCGTATAATATAGCATATAGGCGTTTGCATAATATTATGATGATTGTTAATGTACGAGGATTGAAATCACCGGTCTTACTTTCCTCTAATGTTTGAATACTTTATTTGATTTGATTGTTTTATAGAGGATTATAGACCGTGCTTAGGCCAATTAGGGATCTAAAATTTCATACACAATTCACCAAGAGTAAGATTTTGTTAAGGCGAGGTTTTTTTTTTTTTTTTTTACTTGGATAGTTGTTACAATTCGGAAGAAAGTATTCGGAGTGGATCAGTCAAGAAACAATCATTCAGCTGGCATTGCTTTCTCGGGATGTTTTAGGAATATGTGTTAAGAGATCCATTGTAGTTTGTTTCCCACTTCCAATGGGGTATCTCGAATTGTTGTAGCATCTCCGAGGATCTTTTGTATTCCCCGTTAACTTATAATAGTGCACACTTTACAACATATGTGCCTATGATTCCTTCATATATTTCGCTTGCATCTTTATACTAGTACTCAGTTTATCCGAACATCTGGCCTGACTTTTCCTTGTTCATCACTCATTTATTAAGGCTATAAAAGTTTAAAGTTCAAGTTTCGGTTACGGATAGTATAGTTTTCCTCATCCGTGTTTCATCATTGGGGTACTAGGTTTTGTTCCGTGTACCAGATCACTTCTTTATCTAGAAGAGGCAGTATAACAGTTCTATTTCTATATATAACCTTCATTTGAACACAATTAACTAGTCCATACTGACTATTACACAATGACTCCTCACTTCCACCGGGAGTGCATCGATAGGGAATAACTAGTTATTTAGGTTAAGAGGGTAGTTTTTCGAGTAATATGGTTAGTATTTATAGTCTTACTTTTGGTGGTTTCTATAGTATACAGAATTGTTATTTTACTAGACGGTATATTTTCCAAAGTAATAACTTGTAGGAACGAAACGTCTATCAGTGTCCGTAATAAATAAACTAAAGTATGTTAGGCATTACTAAGAACGTACCTGTCACTACATTTGTTCTATCCGGTTTATTCACAATACGTGACCCCTAGTCGAGTTGGACGTCGATGTCGGTCCTTGCCTTTGTCTTTCCATCGCAATTGGGTTCAATCTAGGGCAGTCTTTCTTGATGTGCTCCATACTACCACACTCATAACAGGCATTACGGTTTATTATGGGTTGGTTTTGGTAGACTGGTTGTTGTCGTGTTGGTTGCGGTTGGGGTAGTTGTGAGTCCTGGAGTTGGGTTGGTGGATTTATAGTATTCATAACGGTTCTACAATTTCGGGCATAGTGTCCCACCTTCCCACATTTGTGACACACATTGGTCCGACATTCACCAACATGATGATAACCACATTTTCCACATCTAGGCAAAAGCCCGTTATACTTATTTTGCTTCACATCGGAACTGATCATAGCGTAATTTTATATTGCAAGGCGCGCGCATTTATTCCGTTGTTTTTCTTGTATTCCCGCTCCATAATTGGTTCGTTTTGTACCAGATGATTCCCCGGGCATTCTTAATGAACCACTTCTAATCAAATTAGAAGTTACAATGCCGGCTTGTAACACGGCATTTTCGAAAGTTACAGGGCCAGTTGAATTAACCAAACTCCTGACTTCGGGGGCTAAACCCCAAATGTAGCGTTCAGTACGTTTAGATTCTGGAGTAACTAACCATGGGACTAGACGAGCCAGTTCGTTAAAGCGATGGGTATACTCCAAGTGATCTACACCCTTCATTTCTAGATTCCAAAGTTCTTGCTCTAATTTCTGAATTTCGTTTATCGGACAAAAGTGTTTTATCATAAGATTTTTAAGTTCTGTCCAAGACATACGATTGGTTGCCTCTTGTCCTTGAATTTGCACAACAGTATTCCACCACATCAGCGCGTGGTCTACAAATGTAGAAGTAGCAAATTTGACAATACAATCTGGTGGACAGTTAGTGATATTAATGATGGATTCAGTCTTTTCGATCCACTTTACCAGTCCATTTGGTCCTTCAGTACCGCTAAATTCCATAGGTTTACATAGCATGAAGTTCTTAAGTTGATATCCGTGTTGCGGGGGATTTTGATTGTTACAATTATTGTTCAAGTTCGGTGCATTATTTAAAGTAATATTGGTATTCAACGGGGAAGTATTAGTTGTGATAGTATTAGTATTTATCGGGGGAGCATTTGTGGTTGTATTAGTATTTGTCAAGGGATTAGTATTTACAACCGCGTTAGCGTTCGGCACTTGATTTGTATTCATAGTTGTATGGATACCAGCAGCGAATTGTGCTGCTATTGTCGGAAGTACTGTTTGTAGTTGTCGAGCGATCATCTCGGCTATATCTGCCTCAGACAACATGTTTACTTTCTTCGGGGCCATTCTATAACAATAACCAGTTATCCAACAATTAACAAAATTAACATACACTAATGATCACAAAAGGAATTACAATAACAAGTAATCAGGTATTTCAATTAACACGTATATATCACACGGGTTTGTTCTCGAGTTTGAATACTAAGGATAATATGTAAAGTTAGCCTAACAAAGGCCAATGTTTATATATATATATATATATATATATATATCAAAAGTTGTCACCTAGTGACAAGTAATTGTAATCCAGTAAGGGTAAGTGTTTGAAATGAAATATCCAATGCGTCACCCATATCAACATAGCATCCTACCAGATGCTTGCATGGGGTATCGAAGGCTATATACAACAATATCGTACTACCCTTATCTATCTAAGTACACATTATACAATTATATACGGTTTACAACTTGCCCGAAAATTATTCCGGTACGATCCCATCATTAGGCAATTGTTTTTCTTTAGCCTCTTCCATAAGTAGACAATTGCTCGTTATGAGTTTAGTTAGTGTATTTATCATATGAATGCACTCATATATTCAACTAGACCCTTAGAGGTTGTTAAATATAACTATAGAATATATTCCTTCGCCAGGTCATCCGGTGCACGCAAGTATGTTGGGCCTACTAAAAGTGGTAGTTTACTGGTTGGGTTAAGTATGTTCCGTTCCAGTCAGCATGTCATCAATTCGTGAGCATGAGGTTTCTCTCCTACAGTAACCAATTGGAATAGGAAAAATATAGGAGAGGTTGGATGTTCTTGTTCATAGATGGTTCGAAGAGTTTGCTAGTTAAGGAGGTTCATCAGAGTTAGTTGTACTGGTGAATTGTAAAGGAAATTATTATTATTAATATTTCTTTTTGAAATATCGTTAGTATATTATATGTACTGGTAGTCACGGTCTGTTTATAGAATTGGGGAATCAATAAAGTAGGTATTATATTTATAATTTGATAAATCGGACTCATCGCTAGGTACTTTCCTGGGAATAGTGTTTGTTTTCGAGAAGCGAAAGTGGAGAGACGAACGAAAAACTGTTTAGTTTACTGTTTGAAAACGAGTGTATAGGATAGGATTGGATCCAATCAGAAAAGTATTATATATATTCTTTTGAAATTATTGTATGTAAGTCACACCTCCCACAGTTCGTTCCCGGGCCTTGTATATTAAGCCCCTTTGTGGTTCTGTCACATCACCAGACTTAGTTAAACTTGTTGAAGCATTCTCATATTCTCACTCACAGGAAACACCGGTTCTTTATCTGTCGTAAAGCTACCCGATCTCGACATCTTTCAGTGCAATCGTTAATCAGAAGAAAACGTTTTTCGGTAGCTTAAATCATCGTAAAGGATATTATTAATTAATACCGAAATTAAATATTTTATTTGTTACGAACAGGTATAATATTAATTATAAAAAAAATATAATATAAATTTTGATACGATATAATTTTAATCATAATATGAATTAATATTGATTATAACCGAATATAATATTCGTTACAATAAGATTCATTATCATCGGTAGTACCGTACGTACACATATCCCTATACCTCATCTCAGATAAGCACGTATGCACACTTCATATATACTTCACATCACCTTTATGCACGTATGTTGCCATTTTTACCTATCAATATGTTCCGCGACTTCACCCCGAATTCCCTCGTACAAGCAAGTCTATTATTACGTTCCGGACCATAATAACTCACTTGCCCTACGAGTTCATCCCGGCATCCATCAGTATCTATCGTTACTCATTAATAAGTTTCCCAATGATAATCGAGCCTACGGTTATATTATAGGTATCCTAAGGGATAACCTAATCCTTTATAACCAATGGCTCTGATACCAACTTCTGTCACACCCCGTTAAGCGAATTGCGGAAGCGTAAAACGGAAATGCAACAGATACAACTGGTATCAAATACATTGTTCATAAAGAAACATTACTAACTAATTTACAATATATTATATCGTTCTAACATCTTTTACAAACTAGGTGATACAATCAAACCGGTTCTTCAATTACTTTACTTCTAACTCAAATGCCCATGACATCATTCACCAATCAGACACGTAACGCACAGGAAATTACTTCTCATATCTGATTACCTGAAAAGCATGTTAAAATAGGTCAACTACGAATAGTTGGTGAGTTTCATAAGTTTAACGAAATCAGTTCTGCGTACCACACAGTCATAGTTTGTATGTACGCGCGTATGTAAAAATATGTATTTATGTTTGTATAAATATATACAGCCATATCCTTGTGTGTGCATATGCACACATGTAAGTTTATAATATAAATTCGAAATTTCAGTAAAATCGTGATTGTTTGTTCGTACTACCTGTTTCCAATTTCCGTGTTTAACCAACCACTGTGGACCCCCTTCCTCCCACAACGGTTCTACATAAACTCAACCACTGTGGCCCCCCTTCCGCCCACAACGGTTCAGTGTTAACATCAACCACTGTGGTCCCCCTTCCACACACAATGATTCCACGTAAACTCAAACATTATATAGTGTACACGCAAATAATTAGTACATTCTACACATAGTATTTCCTACGGCTAATCACGTAGCATGTATATAGACACATATACACATATAGTATTTATCCCGTATCACCAAATACTGTGGCTCCCCATCCGCCCACAATACGCATAATCACATTATTTTCTTAACATTCATGTCATAATCAAGTTAGTTCGTTTAATAAGTTGCAGCAGAACTTGGCTCATAGGCCATACTCAACTTTAGTTTATAAGTTGCAGCAGAACTTGGCTCATAGGCCATACTCAACTTTAGTTTATAAGTTGCAGCAGAACTTGACTCATAGGCCATACTCAACTTTAGTTTATTACTATTGTGGCCCCCCTTCCGCCCACAATAGCCCCATAATCATCATAAACCACGTTATCCCCATGGCCATTACAGACCACGTTGTCTCCAAAATTAGTTATGTTTAACATTACATAACATGTTTGTATAAACCTGCTGTCACGTGTAATTTCATTATGTTTTGCAATTCGTATTATCTCCACTCAATATATCAATCAACGATAATAATCATCTTTCATCAGCACGTAGTCAATCATTATGTTTGTATGGACTTTTCATATATAAATGTTCAGATATTTTATATCCTGAATCGTTTTCAGATAGATAACGTGTATAAACATGCTTTCCACCCCAAAAGTTCGTAAAATAGTTTAAAGAGTGGGGTCATGAAACTCACCTTATCGTAGTTCGCACAGAAATTATGTATCAGTAAGTCAGATGCCTCGTTTATAGCCTGATTCCTATAAACGGTATCGTATCGTTAATACTAGTACAGTGTTCAAGCTAAGTCGGGCTGTATAGATAATCTGGGTATAGCTGTTAGGCCCAGAACATGACCATAGTCTTAGATTGTGACGTTGTATACTATGAAATGTTTAAAACTGGATTTGGCTCAGTTTCACCGTTTCCTGAGCCGAGCTCAGTTGATCGTTTATACGTTTCGGGATTAGGTAAGATCACATAAAACTTAAGTAAATATATTGATTGATAAAATAATTTGATTTATGAAAGAATTTTAAGGTTTCGGTGTCTGGTTTGATCGCAAGGTTTGTTTCCGTTTTCATACGGGTTTGATTATACAAAACGCGCATAATTCACCCGAATTTTCCGGAATTCTCGTAAAAAGTTCGTTTTTATCAATATCATTCAAAAACATGATATTTGACCACTTTTGACATTTTGACATACCAGTCAGTCCGTTAAACACAAAACTGCCGGTTTCGTTAAAACAATTATAATTTAAATCTTTGATTAATCATAACTAAATTTGTACTTATATATAAATTATGTAAATTTTTGTAAAAATACATTAAGACATGGAGAATTTTATAAAAATATTTTCAGAAACTTTATGATTATTTATTTATTTATAAAAATTCATTTAATAGGTTATAATCGTGTAATAAATGGCCCGTTTATATCAAACGACCTCCGAAAAATCCGATAATTTTTACAAATGGCCTCAATGTTATTACATAGCCCCTGCAAAATTTCCAGAACCTAACTCTTTTGACAAAATGCCTTTTTGTGCATTTTTCGGCTGTTAAAATTCGGTTAAGCTATGATTGCACAAACCATACTTAGGCGTTTCCAATGATTCCCAAACTTTACCGGTGATCTTACCATCACATATTAAACTCCAAAACCAAGTTTCATAATTTTTCAATATGTTTAGCTATTTTTCCCAAATAAACGCTCATAAACGGAAATAAATTCACCAAATATTCTCCGTTTATCGAAAAATTACCAAATTTGAACAGGGACTCATTTATATGATCCCTAATGTCCCTGCAAGTTTTCACAAGCTAACAAAAAGCACGTCACAACCTAATACTAAACAGCCCCTAAACGAGTGTTACGGGTTTACCTTGTCGGTTTTCGATGAATTTTGCTAGTTTAAACGACTTTCCGGGTCTCGGGTTGCAAACTCAGTATATCTACATATCATATAACATCAAACCAAGCATAAATCATCCATGTAACAGCCTTGATAATTAGGGTTTCGGTTTTGGGTTCAAACCGAACTTTCTAACCGTAAAAACGTTGTATTCATGTTCTAATCCGCGTTTTTGACCAAAAAAGTATTTGTTCTTGGTTTGTAAACATGTTTAACATCAAAATATGTTTTTGGACCAGTTTGAAAGATTTTACATGGTTAAACATGATTATTCATAAACAATTCTTAATTTATGCTTAAAAAAACTAATCAAAACATGTTTAATATTAAGTTTTACCTTATAATTTGGATGAAGAGTTGTAGAAAGAATGGTTGTGCAGCTGGGTAAATAATATATGATGAAAGAGTAGGTATGGGATTGCTTATAAATTAAGAAAACAAGGGGTTGGGGTTCCTCCTTGTTCCGATCTGGATAAGGAATGGGCCCCTAGCCCTTAAAATGATTTTTTTTTGTGTTTTACATGTATGTGTGATAAATCTGGAGTCCATTTTACGTTCGGGTTTTGTTTTTGGCAAGAAAAATAGTTCAGGTTTAACAAACAGCGCAAAAACGAATATTTTTCGACTCAAATTTGTAAAATAAGAAAAACTTATTAAATGGTTGTAAAAACCCAAAATATTTTCAAGGATTGTTTAAAACATCTTATATAAGTGTTTTTTAAATCTTTTTCGGCTTAACGGATGCTACAATGCTTGTTTTGATATTAACGATTGCGTTTAAGCTTATAGCGTATCGATAAACGAAACCTTTTTCGTTTAAGGAGTTTTAAACGTACTGGGGCCTAAATATCAATATGTTAGCCTCTATAACATATATATAACTCGTATATGACCCCTCAGTATGTATACGGGTCATAATTAGTATCGGTCGGTTACTCGTTTAAGCACTACGAATTAACCGATTTATCGTTTACTTGTTACGTAATGAATATAGTGTACCTCGTTTTGTTTGCTATCGAACTAAGGCCATATTACTAATATTTTAGCTTGCATAGATCGTATATCACTTATAGATGGCACCCTGGGATATCCGGACCATAACCAGACCCGTTTGGTTATTCGTTTGTTCGTTACGCAATAAGCGGTTAAACGCTTATTCGAGTTTGTAAGTACTAAGGTGTACTCGGTTTTGCCACGGATGTCATACTTCACCATACGAAAAGATGGACCATCCATCCGGGTTAAGTAGGAGTTACTAATAGTTCATAAAGTGCATGAAATTAAAAACAGGGGCAACAAAGGCTTCATCCCCACAAACAGATGATCCCTCCACCTTTGTCACCCCCGCCAATTGTCTTAAGGATCATAGATCCTTCATTCTAGAAACTATTGTTTATTACAGACCATAATACTTGTTC
Organism: Bidens hawaiensis; assembly: GCF_021521415.1. Classification (NCBI taxonomy): domain Eukaryota; kingdom Viridiplantae; phylum Streptophyta; class Magnoliopsida; order Asterales; family Asteraceae; genus Bidens; species Bidens hawaiensis. The sequence goes on along the minus strand of NW_027495065.1, from coordinate 213,501 downwards.
ATAAAAACACAATAAAAACAAAATATAAACGGGCTTAGGCCTTGTCTTTCGTATCCTTCATCGCCCATTCATATGGTTGTCTTCACCTCCACCGGTGCCTCGTTTCCACCTTCAGCTTCATTCAGATCCTTCACACCGCTTGTTCCTGCTTCGCCCACTTCAACCATTATAGCTTCAGTCTCATCCTCGCCTCCATCCAAGTCGACCAAGGCTTGCTTTCATTCTTTGATCTCCCATGAAGACTTATCGAAAGAAGGATCATTGGCTTCGGTGAACATTTTGATTCTAGCCTCATGGATTGACTTGGCTGCCCGTACTTTTGCTTCCTCAGCAACCCGGTTGATTTCATCCTGCATCTGGACGGCCAAAGCAGCAGCATGTGCCTTTATCTCTCTTTTCTCTTTGGTCATCTTCGAAAGAGCCTTCTCCTTAGCAGCAGCCGTTGATCTCAGTGCAGCAAGAGTCTTTTCATGATCAGCAACAGTTTTCTCATAGTGGTATCGAGCAGAATCTATGGCCTGCGGATGGAGTTGGAATAAGCTTGGCAAGATGCTTGAATAATAAGAATTAACAAAGATAAAGGATCCTTACAGTAGAAAGCATGTCCAGAATCTGCTTTTCGGCATCAAAGGGATTCTCCGAGTCTGAACTCCTCTTTCTCTTTGACCCGGACTTTGCTCGAGTTGTGATCAGGCGAGGCTCGGATGTAGGGGTAGATTTCAGAGTCTTCTTCTTGGTAAGCATGCAATCAATATCCTTGAGGGAAAACTTGGAAGCAGATTTTCCTGATTTCGGAGCACCTACAAACAACAATTGTTAGATAAGTTTTCAAATTGTTAATACTTTTTATATTGAGAGTTAATATTCTTACTTGACATAATTGATTATGAGTTTGATCTTTGAAAAGATTCAACAAACTTTGCTTGAAAAGTCCTAATTGCAGGATCTAGTGACAGAAACCTCTTCACTCTATCTTCAACTCCTGGAAGATCAGCCAACAATTTGAAATTTTCAACTGCACAAGTGATAAAAACTATTTGCAGAAGCATATAATATCCTGCCTTGGTAACCTAGGATCCTGGATCCTACCCTTTGGTATCCACTTTTTGGAAAGATTAGTTCCACCCTGAATAGAATCTCGTCTTACGAAGAAAAATTGGTTTTTCCAAAGGGTACTATTAAGGGTGACTTTGGAAATGGGATTTTCTTGGTGAGGTTTAGATTTAAAGACAAAGCGATGGGAACCGTGGGTAACAAGATTGTATTGATACGCTAATTTTGCTAAGCCGAACTCGACTCCTTCCTCTACGATAATCCTTTCTATGGTATGAAGGACTCTCCACAACATTGGTGTGGCCTGGATATAAAAAATTCCCGCCCAATTGAAGAACCTTTGTGTAAAACTGGGAAAAGGATACTTATAACCGATGAGAAACGGTTGGGCCGGGAAGCAAACCCAGTTTTTCGAAATGCTGTCACTGCGAGCTGCAGGATCGAAGGTTCGAAAAATTGTGTCCGCTGGAAAATGTGATCGGATTTCATCGATATCCGAATATGTGAATTTACAGATTTCGGAGGAGGGTGATTGAAGGATATTTTGTAATAAAGGTCATCAGGGTAAAAAAAGAGGAGGAGGAAGATGTAGAAGCAGTTGACATGTTGAAGGAAGATTAACGAAAAGAAAGAAAGATACCTGAGAGACGCTTGGATATGTGGTTATAAGAATATTATATTTATCATATATATAGGCGGCACGTAATTATGGTTTGTGAATATCAACCGCCTGGCGCAGGTCTAATCATCTACTATTTTGCAGGATTTTGAATTTCAAAATGACAGTTGTGCTCCACTGTCACCCGCCATTTTGGGGGCAATTGTTAGGCCACGATTTTTATACTGAGGATCCTTTATCCTTGACTGTCATATGGATAGTTTATCCTTGAAATATACATCAGGATATAAAGGATTGACGATCCTCGGTATTGTTTGTTTAATAATGATTGCGTTTAGTATGGTGATATGTTAGACAGGTACATCAACTGTAAGACGAACTTGCATCAATTATCCTCACAAGACAACCTTTAGCTGGAGCATGGATCCAGGATCCTAATTCAACATAGCCAATTCTGGACGAACTCTCTAGAAGATTGACGTTTAAATAATAACAACGGTATCTAGACTTGGTCTACCGCTTTGTTCGCTAGTGAGTGACTATTAGCACGTGGTCAAAGAGCACATTGGTGAAGAATGAAAGACTAGCAGATTTATAGAGCAAAGTTGTTAAGTTTGTTAATTACTTTTTCCTTATATATTTGAGTATGATCGAGTTAGAAACACACATGTACTTACGCACACACTAGAGCAGAACAAAACACTCTCTCTATTCACTAGCTTTCGTTGTAATCTCGATCATAAACTCCACAAAAACTTGTAATACCTTTTTGTTAATCAATAAACTCGACGATGATAGTTATCACAGTCCGAGGGTTTTTTGTGCCGGAGACCACGATAACCATATACTCATCGACCAAAAGTTACCTTGTTGATCTTTGATTGGAGTGAATCGACCAAAGATTAGCTTATTAATCCTTGACCGACGCCATTTCTTCAAAGATTACCTCGATAAGTTTTGAGCGAAGTAAGACTATCTTGGTTAAGGGCTTTTTCCCTCGTGATCAAATCATTGCGTTCACCAATATTATAATCATACACTTGCTTTTACCGAGTTAGCACCTTACCTCACTTAACAGATTTGGATACGTGATCCTTGACAGATTTCTGTCCAAAACAATAGGCACTCAGCTTCACAACCCACTTAGCCATTCTTCCTGATAACTCTGGTTTTCTAAGCACATTCTTAATAGGATAATTAGTTCTCAAAATAATAGTATGTGTTTCAAAGTAATGTCTCAATTTAGTAGAAGCCATAATAAGTGCAAGAATTCATTTTTCTAAATGAGAATACCTGGCTTCTGCATCTAGAAGACTTTTACTTACATAATAAATGGGATGTTCACCTTCATGATCCTTCACAAGGACAACACTTACAGCATTTCCTGAGACAGCTAGGTATAGGTATAAGGATTCTCCATCCACAGGCTTCATCAGAGCTGGTGCTGAGGATAACTAATCCTTTAAGGCTTTAAGTGCAGCTTCATGCTTCTCTGTCCACTCGAACTTCTTGTTTTTCCTAAGAATGTCGTAGAAATCTTTGCACTTCTCGGAAGATCTGGAAATGAATCTGTTGAGAGCAGCTATTCTTCCCATCAATCTCTGGACATTCTTAGAATTCATAGGGGATTTCAAGTTGATGATGGCTTCGTTTTGCTCGGGGCTTGCTTATATTCCCCTTTTAGTCACCATGTATCCCAGAAACTTTCCAGCCTTAACACCGAAGTGGCATTTGGATGGATTTAGTTTCATGTTATAGTGGTCAAGGATATTGAATGCTTCCTCGAGGTCTCTAAGGTGATCCTCAGCTTTCTTTGACTTCACTACCATGTCATCTATGTAGACTTCCATAGTCTTACCCAACTGATCCTTGAACATCATGTTGACTAATCTTTGGTATGTTGCCCGTGCATTTCTTAGTCCAAATGGCATAGCTGTATAACAATATATGCCGGTTGGAGTCATGAATGCTGTATCTTCTTGATTAGATGGTTCCATCTGAATTTGTTGGAATCCAGAGGAAGCATCCATAAAGGTAAGCATTTCGTGTCCAGCCGTTGCATCCACCATGGCATCTATATGTGGTAATGGGAAAGGATCCTTGGGGCATGCCTTGTTTAAATCAGTAAAATCGACACACACACTCCACTTTCCATTCTTTTTAGAAACAACAACCACATTAGCTAACCATCGAGGATACTCAGCCTCTCTGATCATACCGGCCTTAAGAAGTTTTTCAACTTCTTCTTGTATGATCGTGTTCCTCTCAGGAGCGAATTTCCTTCACTTCTGATGGACGGGTTTAATAGATAAATCAAGGCCTAACTTGTGAGTAATTACCTCCTTAGAAATACCTATCATGTCTGAATGTTTGAAGGCAAACGTAGACTTTCTTCGTTTTAGGAAGGATATTATATCCTCCTCGATCTCATCAGGGATACTGGATCCTAGGAACACTTTGACATATGGATCCTCGGGGTCCAAGGTTACTTCCTTTAAGTCCTTCTCACGAGCTTCTAGCACGTCCCTAGGATGTTGTTGTGGTTGCTATGCTATCGTTTGTTTAGCTGCTGGCTTCTCTGATGAAGAGTAGTAGTTCTTGGCTTCGACTTGGTCACCATATATCCTTTTACTCCCCAAGGAGTTGGTAGTTTGATGCATTGATGGTAAGTAGAGGCCACTGCCTTCATCCCATGTAGCCAAGGCCTGCCTAAAATAACATTGCAACAAAAAAGGTTATCTATAACACAAAATTTTTGGTGAGAGTTTAACCCTTCGATGTATATTGGGAGTTTGATGTCCCTCAATGTCTTATTGGTCTCTCCACTGAAGCCGACTAACACCTACATCATCGGGATGATTTCTGAATCTGGGATATTCTTCTTCTGAAGGATATCATGCTGGATGATGTTGACCGAGCTTCCACCATCGACAAGGATCCTGCGTACATAATGGTTTGCAATAAACAAAGTAACAATCAAACCGTCATGATGAGGATCCGGGATGCTTGATTTATCTTCTTCATCAAAGAAGATCCTTTTGTCTGTTGTCAAGGTGGTGGATATAACTGGTCGTTCCCCGTTATCCAACTGGGTCTCTTTGGCCAGCCTCTTAGCCACGGAGGAAGAAGTTCCACATATGTCTGAGCCACCGGAAATGAAGTTGATCACTTAAGCATCTAGTGGGGGCGGAGTTGCTTTTTGGGGAGCCTCTTCAGGATCCTGGATCCTGGACTTTTTTCTTCCCAACAGTTCCTTAAAGTGGCCCTTGCTTAGGAGGTATCTGATTTCCCTCCTCAAACCGATGCAATCGTACGTCATGTGGCCAAAATCCTCATGTAAGGCACACCATTTGGACTTGTCTCTGAAGGTGGTTGACTTCTCGTTATTTCGGGGCCACCTTTCCTTCTCCCCAAGATCCTTCATGGCACAAATCAAGCCATGGGTGTCTACGGAGAAGCAATATTCTGAAATGCTTGGGTAATCCTTGTAATCATAATCTTCTTCAACAGCTCGAACGATTTGATTGTTGGATTTGGAGTATGGGTTCGAATTGTTGTTTCTGTATGAGGATCCTTTATTCTTGTCAGGGGATTCTTGCTTCGTTTGAGCCCCTAACCATTCCTGGATCTTTTTGTCATCCTCCAACCATATGAACCTCAGTGCTATGTTCCTTACTTCATCTAATGTCCTGCAAGGAGTCATCACAAGATCATCATAAAATGGGGAGCCCTTTTGAATTACCATCTTGAATGCTTGAACAACAGTAGTCATGTCAAGATTAGGGATTTCTAGAGCTTCCCTACCAAACCATTTATCGAAATCCCTAACGGATTTATCACTGGGTTGGATAACGCGGTATAAATCACTAGTTAACCTCTCAAATTTCCCGCTACAGGAAAATTGACTGCTGAACAAGTTAACTAAGTGTGAGACAGAAGTAACAGAAAAGGGAGGAAGACTTAGCAGCCATTTTAAAGCAGATCCTGATGGTGTGGCTCCAAAGCCTTTGCATAGACAAGCCTCCTTGAGTCTCTCAGGAATCGGGTTGATTTCCATCCTTTCTCTGTATTGAGATACGTGCTCTTCAGGATCAGTGGTCCCGTCATACCCTTTCATGTTTGGGGTTTGAAAGTGTTTAGGGATCTCTGCGTCACAGATTGGTGGTGCAAATCTGGATAATTTGTGACTTCCCTCCGGTATCTCAGGAATTGGACGGATCACCTCCGGTACACTGGATATCATATCCTTGAGTTTCTGCAGTTCCTTAGCCATAGCTTGGTTGATACATGCGTCCTGCATGGAACCATGGTTAGCATTTAAGGATATAGGATTATACGTGTTACCTCTTTATTGTGTAAAGGTCGGATTCTAGAAGAGTGGTTGAGGTAAGAAGCGTCTGCTACATGAGTTGGTCCACCAGAAGCTATGGTCTACATGGGGATGATATCTCCTTCATGGACTTCAGAGGACCATTGATGTTGAACCCCTGAGGATCCTTGATCCTAGAAGAACGATCCTTGATTGTGGACAAAGGATCCAAGTGGTTGAGAGTTGAAGGATCCTTGAAGATATGATCCATAGGATCCTGGTTGAAGGATCAATGGTCCTTGCTGAAAGGTTGAGGATCCTTGAGCCAGTAGACCCATGGACCCTGGTTGAAGGATGGATGATCATTGCTGAAAAGTTGAGGATCCTTGAGCTAGCTGACCCATGGACCCCTGTTGAAGGATAGATTATCCTTGCGCATGTTGAGCCAAGGATCTTGGAATAGTGAAATCCAGCATCCTAGGCACTAGAGGAGTCTGATTCTCTGGCGGGCTCTTAGTCCTCTTGAGATCTTTTATCTCCCGAAGGATCCTCTGGTTAGTCTTGTTCTGCTGCTCCATGTAAGCCTTAACCTGTGAAAACTTAGAGGAAACATCATTGTTAGTATTAACCACCGGAGCGACAACACTGGTTTTCGAGCTCTGGAAGACTGGTAGTTGCGTCTTGTTTCCAGCAGCAGTAGCCCTTGGTGCTCCCGTGATTGGCGGAGGCATCAACGACAAGGTTCTTGATGAGAGAGGAACCGAAGATGGCATGGTTGATGAACCAGAGGTTGATTGAGAGGCCATTTAAAGTGATATGGGTATGAAAAATTGAAAATTGATAGGAATAATATGGATTATAGCACCAATTGCCCCATGGTGGGCGCCAAATTGTTTTGGACAAAAATCTGCAAAGGATAATGTGTCCAAATCCGTAATTGTGAGGTTTAGTGCTAAGATGATAATAACGAATATGTAAACGAATTAAGGTTGAACACCGTGATTTGTTGCGAGGAAAAACCCCTTGATCTTGTTTAGATTAAAGGAAAAAAAAACCCGGGTGATGACAACTCGTCGATCACCACTTTATTAATATCAAAAAAGGGTTACAAAGTGTTGGTGATAACGATCAGTATTACAAATGAATGCTAGTGTGTAGTGTTAGAGAGAATTGTAGCTCTGCTTTAGTGTGTGATTATACAAGTGTTTTCTAACTGATCCGATATCTCGATCATAAAGAAAACAACTAATAACAACATCTCCTATTAATCCGCCCCTCATCCACAACTCCTTTAACGTTCTTTGACCGCTTCCAGTAGCGAACTTTGAGGTAGACTCAGCAGTCATTATAACTAGCTAACACATCACCATTCAAATACAATCATTAGTAAACAAATAATACCGAGGATCCTCGATCCTTTGTAATTTAAGACATATCTTCAGGATAACTTATCCATAAGACAGTCAAGGATAATGGATCCTCAGCATAAAATTCATGCCCTAACACTATGATATATGGGCATGTGGAATCCATCTATGAACTTGTTGTGAGATGGAAACCAAACCAATCCGATTTTTACTCGCTTAAGACACACAGGTGTGTTTTTAGCTATCAAGACTTGTATATTTCTTTAACGATAGTTTACAAACTGATTTTAATTATTTTCTTAAGTACTTGGAAATGTTGGATCCAACTTGATCTCATAACAAAGTTTGGATCGATAAAACCGAACACTCGCTTAACGCACGTTGTTAGTTCTAAAACAATAGATCTACATACTTGGTTAAGTCTTATTAAGTTTTATTGAGGTATCTCATAACATTCATTATTTTGGAAAGTTGACTTTGGGTTTGACCATTTGTTAAGACCCGAACCAACAACCCGAACACTCGTTAAAGACCCGTTTTAGTATCTTTGTCCCAAAGTAACTTGCATTCTTGCATTTTACCCACCTTATTACTTAACATAGGTTAAGTAAATAATAAGGTTATATACTTTAACCCGGTTTCGAGCAAACTTACATTTTTAAAGGGTTATTATTATAAATTCTTTAATAGTTACATTTTAAACCCTTACTTTAATTATTTACACATCTTGTCTTTTTATTTTAAAGAATTTCCAAAACAACCTTCTAATTCAAGGCTTTTATTTTTATATAGGCCTTGCTCGTTAAACTCCATCCACCCGGTTATTCGTCTTTTGCCGATCAAGTTTTATACTTGAACGTGAGTACTTTCATACCCCGTTTTCTATATTTTATTTTGGGGTGACATTTCATCCTATCTAAACTAAATGTTTTATACTTGGGTCTTAAACCACAAACGTTCTTGTATACTTTACTTAAATACTTGCTCGATTTGGTGTTCTATGATTACATGCCTATGTGTTTATCGCTTTTGGTTGGTGGAATCTATAAATCCTAGACTACTTGGCATTTCCTTGTAGCAAGGCGTCGTTAACGTAATGCAATTAACGATAATTATTAAAACCTAGACTATTTGGAATCCCCTTATAGTTAGGTGTCGCTAACGTAATTCTATTAGCGATTTTATCCAAATTATTTCTTTTATTTATTGTTTCGTATACTAGTTTTGTGGATCTTTCTTACTATATCTATATGCTCAAACTTAAGAATTGCTCACCAACCTTTGTGTTGACAAACTTTATTTTATGAAATGTTACAGGTTTACATCTTGGTTGATTATAGAGCTTGTGTAGAAAACGTCACAAATACCTTTAGGATATTAGCAAAATGAACAATATAATATTTGCTATGTTTTGTTTGTATTTGACTTATGAATATTCGTTATGTGACATTTTTGATGTTGTGAAATGAAATGAGTATGTTAAATATTGTCGCTTTAAATAGTGTCATGCGCTTATGGGCAATCGTTACACCTCGGCATGTTCCGCCGCCTTTGGTCGGGGTGTGACAGTTGGTAGTGAAAGGATACAAACAAAAGTATGGGATATACTATCAAGAGGTATTTGCGCGTGTGATTAGATTCGAGACGATACGATTAGTCACTGGATTGGCTGATCAACATGGTTGGCACCTACATCAAATGGATGTAAAATATGCCTTTCTCAATGGTTATTTAAAAAAAAGAAGTATACATTGAACATCCACAAAGATATATTAAACCTGGGAATGAGCATAAAGTATGTCTACTTAAAAAGGCCTTATATGGCTTGAAACAAGCACCACGTGCCTGGTATAGTAGCATTGATGAATATTTCGAAAGATATGGCTTCAATAAATGCACTTTTGAACATACACTGTTCTTAAAGTTAAGAAGCAAGGTACGCTTGCTTGTATGCTTATACGTTGATGATCTTATATTGCAAGCAATTCATTGGAAGAAATACATGAATTTAAGAATGAAATGAAACAAGAATTCGAAATGACCGATATGGGAATTTTACATCACTTCTTGGGAATGGAGATATCCTATTAAGGTAATAACATTAACTTATCTCAATACAAGTATGCATAAAATATGCTTGAAAAATTTAAGATGACGAATTGCAAGTCGGCCATCACACCCATGGACTATGGACTTAAGTTAAATAAAGATGACCCAGAAGAACCTATTAATCCAAGTATATATCGAAGCCTAGTAGGCAGTCTCATGTATCTCACTAATATAAGACCAGACATAATGTTTGCGGTTAGCAAACTAAGTCGTTTTATGGAAGAACCCACACAAACTCATTGGGAAGCAGGAAAGAGAATACTACGCTACATTAAAGGGACGTTAAACCATGGAATTGTATACTCCAACAAACAAGGAAAACGTTTGGGTTTCAGTGATAGTGACTATGCAAGGAATTTGGATGACAACAAGAGTACCTCTGGTTATGCATTCCAAATGGGTTCAGGAGTGGTGTCTTGGAAATCTAAGAAGCAAAAAGTGGTAGCGCTATCATCCACCGAGGCAGAATATATTGCTCTATCATTGACTGGTTGTCAAGCACTATGGCTTAAAGGAATACTCAAGGAATTAAATCTTGAAGGTGATAAATCCTTAACATTATATTGTGATAACAAATCAACCATATGTCTTACAAAGGATCCTGTAAAACATGGAAAGAGCGAACACATTCGTGTGAAGTATCATTTTATCCGAGATCTGGTAAAGAATCAAGAAGTTAACATACAATTATGTACCATGATGTGCGAAAATATATATATAAATATAAAACACAAGTCGCAAATAAGCTTTAAAAACCAAACAATCTATCCTAGTTCACACAAACGGCAAGTGTACCGGTCGCGTATAGCACAGATAAGGAAAGTCCGGATATCGAACTCGAAGACACGTGAAAACGTTTATAATTACTAAACTCTGACTAAGACTCAGCAAAATATTTAATTAATTTATTTTAGAATTTAATTTAATTACTTAACTTAACTAAATGAAAACTTTTAACAAAACTTTGAAAACTTTGGTTTAAATTCAATATATAAAAACGTCTACCTAGGAATGAATCATGTTGACAGAAATAACAAGACAATGGATTGAAAATATTCACGACACCGGTTATAAAAGATGACACAACTAAAACTTGTTTAAGAAAGTCAAATTACCTCTCAGTCTCTCTAACGAACTCCAACTTATTTTAATTGATTTTAAAGAATAAACCGGAAAAACAATTATTAACGTGTTCAAATGACGACTCTCCTCTCGGTCTCATCGACACACTATCCTAATGGAGAAAAATACTATGCCACCAAGGATAGAGGAACAATTTAACTTAACCCAAATTAAACCAACTAATTGCACATAAACACTCAAACTTGAGAAGACAAAAACCCGCTCTCGCGCGGTCTTAATTCTAACAAGTAAAAGCAACGAGACAATATTACTTCTTATCACCTTTCGGTCTCAAAGAAGGTGTATTTTAACTGATTTTAGATGATTATATTACCCACTTATCCCTACGGTTGTACACCCCGCAAATAAACCCAAAACACCAAGTCAAGAGTCTAACAAGCAATCAATTAATCAAAACCAATTCAATTAACTAATGCAAGAGGATTATAAGTAATAAAAAATAAAACACAGCCATCACACACAATCTAATTTATGGTTTATTTAAACTTTACATCAATAATTCAAGTCTTGAACATTAACAATCCATTAAACAAGTCTAAACTATGCAACAATCATCTATCCTAGGTAGAACAAACAAGTTTAGCTACTCATTAATTTTGGACAGCCATGTATACTCAAGAAAAACATCATAAACGTCATCCTAAACATAATTAAATTCATTCAAGATCCAAAAAATATCAATCACAAGACAAACAATCAATCAATTGCAAAACAATTCAAAGCAAAAGACTAAATCAACAAAGTTAGGGTTCTTGAAAAACAAGTAAAGTTTATGAGTGTTTTACTTAAGGTTTATGGCTGAATTAATGGATGTATAAGAACCTAGCAGCTGCACAAGATCCTCTATGATGTTCTCCTTCCTCTCCAGCCGCCAAAGACACCAACAGCCGCCTCTTTCTTCCTTTTTTTTCTTCTTCTTTTTACCGGCTTCAATAGTTCCGATCGGAACTATAGTTAGGGTTTTAGGGTTCTTGATTTCGGGTTTCTTGATGAAATTATGGCTGGTAACTTTATTAATTAACTTAATATAATATATATAAGGCTTTTAAGATGTGGGCTTGGGTCGGGCCTTGACTTATAAGTTTGAAAGTTGAACAATTAAGCCCCTAAACTCTTCCAATTTAACTCTTTTTTTCACCAAACTTCATCACCTACAAGAAAACAATCATCTTTATAATATCAAGCATAAACAAACCATAAAACTTAATAATTAAACTAAAAAGTAATTAAAACATGATTAAAATGATACGGAAAGTAAGTGTGTTTCACTACACATCATACCACCAAACAACAAGTTGCAGATATTTTCACCAAGGCATTACAAACTAAAGACTTTCTTCGTCTCAATCATCTACTAAATGTTCTCCGAATCTAGCTTACGGGAGGGTATTAAGCACGATATTATATATTAGATTAAGCTAGATTAAGTTATACGTTTATATTATAATTTGTACTTTATTATTTGCATTATGTCATACCGATCCGAATTCATTGTGGGTCGGATGACAGTTATTATCCAGGGGCAATATAACCCTAGACTCATTTACATTTGACGGTTATCGACTTCACTTTTCAGTATACGTAAACATTCAATTTGATTATACAACAAACATCATCCAATTTGATTACACAACACAAACATCTTGACCATGAAGATACAGTTTTGATGAACGTTGTCCGCAATCTGTAATTTATTTGATTCAATTTCTTTAGTTATCCTATGTAGTAACTCTGCCATCGTTTCGCTTTCTTGAATGATCCTTCGTTGTGATCAGTTTTCTTGAAAATGTTATCGATCGGAATTCGTCAATCAGGTGGGAGACTGTTACGGGTACAAGCCTAGATTGTTTGGATCTAATACCATTTGCTAAATTGGGAGATATCAAGAACATGAATATTAATATCAACCAATCAACTCTTTTAATTATTATTGAAAACGAGTTTCAGTGAAAAGAAAAAAAATAAATTAACATGGGTATATATAGATCCCAAATTTTTTACTTCAACTATGACTCATATACAAATTTACAATACAAACAAAACAATGTATAAACATAATTTAAACTTAACTCCAAATAATTAAACTAAACCCTCTAAGTTTGAACTCCTCTGTAACATTCCACATGCATATAAAATTTAATCTGTCCAGTATGGATGCTCTTCGGGTATTTTTCTCGGGTTTCAGGTTATTCGGGTTGGGTTATTCGGGTTCGAGCTCAAAGGAAATTGACCCAAGAACCAACCCAAATAAGGTCGGGTTATTCAGATTAAAAGGATTAGGTTAATTCAGGTCTGGTTTCAGGTTTAACAAGTTAAAAAAAGTTAATCAACTCTAAGAAGTTATAAATAAATAAAACCATTTTCTAAACCTCGATAAAACCATCTGTGAGCATTCGCTTGAATTTCCCCTACACTTTTTCACACCAAGATCCATGCTTTTGGAAATTGTTGAAGATGAAATAAGCTAAATGCAGATCCGAATTGAAACAAAACACAAAAAACTTTATATTTAACAAAAATAAGGATTACAAGATTAATATAGAATCATCAAGTGACCCACTTGATTTCAAGAAAGATGAATGATGTGCGTGCAAATGGTTATGAAAAGTTGTTAGTTTTTCAAAAGGTTTGTTTCACAAAAAGTCGAGTATTAAATTTATAAAAATGATTTTTATCTTAACCAAATCACATACAAATAGCCAAGTGTACCTATCGAATATGTAGTATAGTAGGGGTAAGAACCAAGTATTGATTCACGGACACACTTGTTTGATTTTTACTACTAAATACGTTGTATTTATTTAAACCTGAAGTAAACATCATAGTAGTTTTGGTTTGACAAGTAAGTATTATAAGAAATTTAAAAACATAAATTAAAAACAATATTTTTGGATTTTTATAGAGATGATTAAGGATAAAAGTGTATCATCTTGGTTAAAACTTCTCTTAACTTGGTTTAACAATTAATTGGTAAACATGTGACATAGGCTTGCTATGGTAATTAAATGTGAGAATAACATCATTTTATGTAAGCAAGTCGTTTATATTAAGTATTTATAAGGTAACTTACTTTAAAGATGAGACAATCTCTTAAATTACTAAGTGAATTGTCCATGACATTTTAATAAAAATAATCTTTGTATTATACTTAAAACAACAACTAAGATTAGTTAAGTTGTAAAGGATTAACCTTAAATTAACAAGCATTAACTCGCACAACTCTTGGACGATTATAGAACTCATGTAATAACCATCCAAGAGTTGTTTAAAGTAGGTAATGTTACGCACTCACTTGACAAGTAATTAAACGATTTAAGCGGATTAAAATCAACAATCCGTTTTCACAACATTATCAACATTCCCATTTTAAGATGATCAATTACTAATAATATTTTATTTGGTTCATGTTCACATTAGGATTTATATACTTTTTTTAACCAAGCCCTTACAAGAATGGCAGTTCCCCGACTTATCATCAAGCTCGGTACTTGGTGTCTCTTTTCAAGTTTATTATCCAAGGCCTCACAAGAGTGGCAATTCCCCGACTTATTGTCAAGCTCGGAACTTGGGGTATCTTTCAAGAGTATTTTAACATTCCTAATCAAGTGATAATTACAACATAACCTTTACTTTTAATAAACTGATCACATGTTTAGCCAACACTATTAAACTTTAATTAAGATTCATTATAAACCAAGATGAAACTATGAAAATTTAGCAAATACTAAGCATAATGTTATACATCAATGTAATAGATACAAACATGATCAAATTAGAACAATCTAACCATTTTGGATGAATAATCTTTTATTCTAATGACTTCCTCCAAAAGCTTAATCTCCTTAATCTTCAAAAGTTGGATGGATGAGATAATTCCCTTATTAATGGTGGTGAAAGTGAGTTGGTGGAGTGTATTAAGTGTTCCTCCATGTCCATTGAATGTGGTGGATGAGCATTCAATTTATAGGTTGATGTGGGCTCTCAACACGGCCCATGTTGAGCTGGGCACGACCGTGTTGATCGCTTTGTCTTATTTTCATTGTCAGATGGTGCAACAGGAGAGAGAGAACACGGCCGTGGTGAGCTTGAAAGTGTCAATTTTTTGTCCTTTCTCTTATACCATCAACATGGGCGTGTTGAGGGTCTAGATGGCCATGTTGAGGGTAAACATGGCCAAGTTGAGCTTTAGAATCTTCTATTTTGTCTTTTTTATCTTGTACTTTTAACATGGGGTGTGTTGGTGTCAACATGAGCCATGTTGTGACTTATGAATTCTGTATTTTCTCCGTATGTTCTTAACATGTCTAAGCCTGGCTTCACCATGGGGTGTATTGACTCCGTGTTCTCTGTTTTTCTTCGTATATCAGCTCATTTATTCTTTAAGGCTTTATTTTCATAGAGATAGAAATTATAAAACCTAGTGGTTATAAATTATCATATAATTTCCAATAATACACCTATTTGGTGATATTTTAGTGCTGAAAAGATGTATAAATTTATATATATATATATCAATGAATAGAGCTTGATGAGCCAAGATTTCATCAAATTTAACAACCAAAAAGTGAAAAACCAACAGGGATACATTTGTCTTTTGAAGAGGTAACTTAAAAATCACAAATTCGATTAGGAAGATACTTTATTGAATATAAATAAGTTTCAATGACGCCACTAATTCAAGGAAAATTGAACACGAATCAACCGGTTCATCATAAGTGGTGATTAAATTTTAGTTTTAAAAGCTCACTTCACCTCTATTAGAAAGAAAACCACATAATGTTTGGAGAAGAAAACAAGCAGAACTTTAGTTTGAGTTATTCGGGTCAACCAGAATTTGGAAATTTTAACCCAAATACCGACCCAAATGTTTGATCTTGGGTTCAGGATGGAACTTTAAGCAGGTCGGGTTATTTGGGTCTTGGGTCGGGCTTGTTATCCGAGTACGGTTAAAAAACACACACCTATTGTCCAATGTAACATCCGGGCCCCATAAAACTTCCTAGGTAGTCATTCATCTTGTCCTCTAATCTATAAGTAGTGCTTCCAAAACTTGCGTTGGTGGTCTTGACATAAATTGATATATAGGATCGATAAACACATAATTGATCAAACAGTTAGTTCAATTGATAAGAATTCTGTGGGTTCGTTAACTCCTAAATGATACATTGACATCGTTTATATACATACGACACTTTCATACAACTATACTATAATGTTACACTTGACCCTTGTACTTTGTTTACATTACACAACTAAACTAAAACATAAATAAAATAAATAACATAAACCAATAAGTTATGATTGATTATTTTCAACAATCACCCCCTTAATCATGAATAACTTGTAATAGTTTTTTGAGGCCGACTAGTTCCCTCTGTAACATTTCGATTCTTTTCTCCATTTATTGTATTTGTATTGTATACCTGACCCGTACTGAATTTTTTATTTTCATGTAATATTTGATTGTTATGATGTTTATCATTGATATGTATTTGTTAAGTTACAATCTCGATTTTAATGCTATATTATTATTATTATTGTTGTTGTTGTTGTTGTTGAATCCTAAATTATTATTTAATTTCAAGTAATTAACATTATTTCCTATGTGCAAATACTTGAATCTATGGTCATTTCATTGTTTACATGTGTAATCGTTAATTTGACACGTTGAACCGAGTGTGTCTAGATTAATATTTTAACATGTAACATAAATAATTATGGTCATATTAAATTAATTTTTATCATAATTATTTTACTTGTCATATTTTATTAAAAGAAAAATATCTTTCTAGCATATTCCAAACACAACTTTCTCTACAAGACTTTCTTATTAACCCCTTTTTAATCACAATTATAGACACCCCTCATTTTCATTTTTTTCCTTTGCTCATTCTTCTTCTTCTTCTTCTTCTTTCTCTAATAATAATTCATCCAATGGAGTTTTTAATTTATATTTTTTTGTGTTTGTTCATCTCAAGATCACAAAGTATGCATAAAGTTTTGTTCTTGTTCATGTTTTCTTGTCTTATTTCTTCGTTTCTTCTTATTTTCTTATTGTTATAATGGATCTATAACAATCACAAAATTATATTTATGATCCAAACTAATCTATAAACTATGGTATATAAAAGGCAGAGAAGACAAAGAACATAAGGTTGTAGGATGATCCTTAATGGTCACACCTAAACAAGTTGTTACATTCTTGAAGTTTTTGTTTGTTTTATTTATTTTGATTCAAGAACAATTAAGATTTTGATGATACGTGGCCAAACATATTGTATTTATCATACCATAGTTGTTTTATAGTTTTCTTTATCAAATCCATTCCAAAGCATCAAAAACATTGATGTTTACAATGTTTCAGATTTGACAACAGAATTGTTCGACAAAGGTTGAGCTATAACTTTGTCATAATAAACTGGAATGATGCAAGGACAAAGCCTATCGTTAATTTTTACTGAGTAATGGTTCTAATGACTATTTATTTTTATTTGTATTCTTTTGTATGGATTCGTAATTGTTATTTTAAAATTAGGGCAAAGATTTGTACCCTCTAGGAAGATCGACTATTTTAGCCTATATCGAATCCGAATCTGGACAAACTTTCTAAAGCAAAGTTGTTCCTTACATATTAATTTATTTGACTGGATATTTTTATAAGTTTTGAGAAGTTATTGATATTTTTAAAAGTTTATGCAATCAGTGACAAAAATCTGTCCAAAACTGATTTCGTTCTTCTTTTTTCTTTTTCAACTTCTAGTTGTTTTATTTTAATACATATATGTTTCTTTGACCTTTATTTATCCAAAAAATTCTAAAAATGACTAAATTACTTGGATTTAGGGATTGCTCGTTAGGACTCGCCCGAACTTAACCAAAGTCTATAAGCTCAAATTCTATTTGTTCTAGGATCAAAAAGTCTATAAGCTTTTGATCATTGTTCATTACCTAAGCTTCTTTGAGTGGGGTAGTAACACTTTTGCATATGTCTTACAACCAAAAACTTTAAGATACTTCAAATTCGGGTTATTGCATTTAAGCGCTTCAAAAGGTGTGCTATTAACTAAAGCTCTGGTTGGTGTCCTGTTTAGGATGTAGACAACATATCTTACTGCTTCGGCCCAAAAATTCTAAGGCATATTACTTTCCTTTAACATACTTGTAACATCCTGATTTCGGTTTTATTAATAGAATAAATATCGTCTATTTTATAGTGGGTCGTTATCGGTTTAGAGAAATAGAATACGAGTTGGGCTAGTGTTGGGTTAAATGGATATGGATTATGGACTTGGATTATGAAAGAGGAAAGGACCATGGGCTTAAGCCCATGATCCATAATTATATAAACCATTAATCCCTCATTTAATTCATTCTCACACATTCCATACACCACCCAAAACACACACTTAAGATTTCTCTCTAGTTCTTCCTTATCTCTAGCAGAAATCAAGAAGGAAACCGAGCACCGGTCCGAGGTAACGAGAGTTTAATATTGTATGAGCTTAACCCGTTAGATAAAGTTGCGAAACAACGAGCCGACACCGTTAAACCGTTTAAATCACGAGATCCGGGTGAAATCGGGTATAAACCGAACCTATGATGAGCTTAGGGATCACCCTAGCTCAGATCTGGATCTAACGGGGCAAAAAAAGGTGAAAAACGAGTTAAAAATCGTTTTTTCCGGTGAGTTCGCGTTTTTCCGGCTGCCTTCCGGCAATGACGGCGCCGGAAAGGCGGCGCCGGAACAGTAGTACGAGGTTAAGGGTATGTCAGGGAATGTTCTGACATTCCCTGACCTAACCCTAGTTCGCTAACGGGAATTTAGCGAATTAATGGTGATTCGTTAAGTAGATTCGCTGAGGAAAGATAACGAACTAGCCTTAGTTCGTGTCCTGATTCGTTAAGGAAAAGATAACGAATTAACCCCCCCCCCCTTTCGTTATAGCCATTCGTTAAAGGAGATAAAGAATTAGAAGGTCCAATTCGTTACTTGAACTGATTCGCTATGTGGACTGGTTCGTACAAGGACGGATTCGTCAGAGGTCCAGTTAGCTAGAGGGCTCAGTTCGTTACAAATGACCAGTTCGCTAAGATAAGTCAATTCGTTAAAGATTGAATAACGAACTAGAAAGTTTAATAAAATGACAGAACAGGCCCTGGACTTAGAAAAAGAATGATTTAATTACAAATAAACCCTTGAACTTTTAAGTAGCATATTATTCAATGATTCAAAATGCTAATGGAAGATGTGATAAGACAGTTAATGAAAATAAAATTTTTCCAAGCTGACCTGGCAGCTTAACCCCAGCCAGGGGCTCTACCCCTTGGACCCCGCTAGGGCTGCCGCCCCTAGAACCCCGTTGCCAGCGGCGCTGCCCCCGGACCCCCGTTCGTTGAGGGTAATAATTAAACTAGAAAGACGATATGTGTAGTGATAGTTATTGATACGTATAATTATTATACAGTTAGTCGCGCACAGCTAAAGAAGGGGATAACCGTAAACGGTGAACGCAACCGCCTTGAGGTGAGTTTCTAGCCCCACTTCCTTGTTATATTTTCGGGGCTGTGTGCATACTCGATGTGATAGTGAATACACTTATCTTAAGTGATAAGTGTATGCCTTGTATGATTTACGTATGATGATTGTTTGACGGTGCGTGAACGATCTTCGGATATTGCATGAACCGTCAGGTGGTAGTTAAGATATGATTTATAAGTATGATGAGAGATATGATGTATGTATCAATATATGATGTATGCATAATGTATGTATGTTATGATGATGGTACGTGAACACTCTTCGGAGATTGCACGTATTGTCAAGGAAAGCATGTATGAACAGGTATGGTACAGTTACACGAAACAAAGGGACCAGACCCTTATAATATCTGTGATGTTAGGGACCAGACCCTTACAATATCTGTGATGTTAGGGACCAGACCCTTATAATATCTGTGATGTTAGGGACCAGACCCTTATAATATCTGTGATGTTAGGGACCAGACCCTTATAATATCTGTGAGGTTATAGGGCGAAAGGCTCTTTAAAACGTATGATTATGTATGTAAAGGAAGTATGAAGGTAAGAATAAAAGTATATGCACTTACGTGTGTATGTAAGAAAGTTAAGAGGTTAAGTATGAAATGTAAGAAGGTATTGTATGATTATGTGATTAACTAGAACTCACTCAGCGTAGCTGACTTTTAGTATGCACGCAGGTGAGTAGGATGAGGCAGCTCGCGTGAGGAGACACGTGGCACTGAATAAAGGGGCTGGCATCGGAAGACTCAAGATGTTTAAGTTTAATGTTTTGTTTATTTTAAAAGACAAGATGTTGCTTTAAGACAAGAGGTGTTTTGTTATGAAATGTTTAGTGAAAGCTTTTATATTCCGCGAATGTTTTAATTAACTCTGATATTTAGAAATGCGTTTATGAGTAAATCCAACACGAAAGTAGGGCTACCGGTAACGGGGCCTTACAATACTCCTTGTGGCATATAGGATTGTTCTATTTTGTCGTTCTAACATGCCATTTTGTTGTGGGGAGTATGGTGCAATAAGTTGTCTTGCTATTCCAATTTTTTTACAGAACTAGGAGAAATCATTTGATGTGAATTCTCCACCTCTGCCAGTTTTAAACATCTTTATTTTGGCTCCTAACTCTATTTCTACCATCAACTTAAATTCTTTAAATGTTTCAAACGATCTTTTGATTCAAAAAAACATACCCACATTTACCTTGTATAGTTCTCGACTAATAAGAATATACAATTCTTGCCTGAATGAGTTAATGGTGAGATAGGACCACAGAGATCTCCCGAAACTAAATCTAATGGTTTAGTTGATCTAGATTCTGCTTGCCTTGGAAATGGAGATCTACTATGCTTTCCAACTAGACAGGCATCACAGACTTGTGAGGAGTGTGAAATTCTAGGTACTCCTTTAACTAAATTCTTCTGTGTCATGTCTTTAATCGTGTTAAAGTTCATATGACAAAGTCGTGCGTTCCCTGTCCATGCCTTATCTTGAAAATTTGCTAACACTGAGATGGGTGTACCAATCTTCAAATTAATTATGTAAAGTCTGTTATTCGAACGTTCGACTTTCATGAGAAGTGTTTACATTATTTCATACAAAATTATTTGATTGTATACCATAATAACTTTACATCCGAATTCTATTAGTTGACTTAGACTCAAAATATTTCTTTTAAGACAGAGAATGTAATAAAAATGGTTACAACTCTTTCCCCCTTTTTTTTACGTTCCAACAATATTGAATATTGAGACCATGCCTTTTATTTCTACATATGAACCATCACCAAAATGAGCATTCCCACTAATCTTCTCATCAAATTGAAATGTTCTCGCGAACTGACCATATGGTTGCTAGCACCAATGTTGTAAAAGTAGGTCTACAAGGTCGAGTACTCCCCGAGTACTCGCTACAAGGTATGGCACCGAGGGGAGTTTCTGTAACTCCGCCTAGTTACTAAGAAACGATAGAATGCGGTCAACATTAGCCAGAATCACATCTAGTCGGTCAACTTGGGCCAATTTTGACGTAATAAAATAACACATGATTCATCTTTCTACAATATTAAAAAAAATAATATCACTTTTATAAACTAATGATTAAATAATTTTGAATAATTTAGTATTTAAAAATGCATTATCTTATTTATATTGATATTCACTTATTTTGTTGTAAATATTAGCAAACTTATGATTTTTGACATATATATAGTATTCAAAAGTTAATTTACTTTATATTTACCATTTTTGAGTACTCTCCGAGTACTCTGAGTATACCCAACTCCCCAGTCGACCGCCTAGAGTCCGCCTAGCGACTTTTGCAACATTGGCTAGCACCATTGCCGAGATACCACATACTTTCATTAGTTAATCTATAGTTATTGAGCTTGATCTCCTTTTTGTTTAAGAAAACAATATGGGGATCCTTACGATCTTCACGGATTGCCAGTAAAAGGGTTGGCTCTTCGTCTTCTTGTACTAGATTAGTCTAATCTTATGCATGATCATTTTGAGGGAAATTTGAAGAATAATGTCCAAGTTTGTTACATTTGTAACATCTAACCTTGCACGTGTCACCGGTGAACTTTCTTCCTTTACTTTGGTTAGTGTCTTTGGATGGGTCTCGAGTGGAATTTTCCCGGGATGATGATGGTGAAAAACGTCGATGGCCTCGACCTCGTGAATTGAGCCCACTACCTTCTGTTCATTCACTTGATTGTTCACGAGGATAATTCTTATCATGTCGCGAGAACAACAACTTATCTTGATTTTCAGTTAGAATTCCCTTCTTTGAATTAATTTGTTCCTCGAAAATTTGAAGTATAACAAACCAAAATATAGGCAAAGGGAAAGTGGAGAATTAAGAAGGTGGGTTTGTCCCACATTATTGATAGAAGAAAGTGAAGTTATCCTACATGAATATAAATAAGAAAAGAGAGTTTGTCCCAAATCGATAGGAAGAAAAACTTGTAAGCTCTTTATAAGAAAGAGAGCTCACATGATAATATGGCTCTTTGATGGCTCACTTTGCACTTCACATGCTTGAGAGATGCCTTAGTAGTTTTGGTAGTCGAGCTACGTGATGGACAAATACACAGCTCGTCGCCATACGTAATGACTTGTAATTATCCAGAAAAGTATTTGCGTTCATCGCGCTACGCGACGTGTCTTTAAATGACCCATATTTGTACGCGACATGGTCGCTACGCAAACATGACACATTGCCTGCCACATGGCATAGCTAGGGCTTACTCGACAAACCTATAAGCTAGTCGCGCTACGCGATGACCCTTCCTTTAGGCCATCACGATGGGAGCAACTTTGAAATCAACTAAAAGGGGATGATCAAGGCATGTGTTTCGTCGCCCAAAAACTTGTTCTCTCTCTCACGTTCATATATTAAAGTGTTAGTATAATACCTCGAGTAGTCGTAACGATACCCTGTCCGATTGAAAGAAGTTTCCATACAGGAATTCAAAAGCTCTGCCTGAACAAGGTGAGACTTTGTGCAATCATGTAAAGTTTCTAATCTCATGATTATCATTATGATTATTGGTTTATACTATTATAGATATACTACATTGTGTTTAATGATGTGTTGAATAACACACTTATATTTCCTTACAATTTTATGGTGTTTTAATGATTTAATATCAAATCTATGTAAGTTTAGGGGGTTAAGTGCAAAGTTTTACAAAGTTGAAATGTTTTGTGTAGGTT
Organism: Bidens hawaiensis; assembly: GCF_021521415.1. Taxonomy (NCBI): domain Eukaryota; kingdom Viridiplantae; phylum Streptophyta; class Magnoliopsida; order Asterales; family Asteraceae; genus Bidens; species Bidens hawaiensis. Next base: position 190,647 of record NW_027495065.1, on the reverse strand, counting down.
ATGGAAAGATGTGGAAAAAAAAGGCAATAAAAAGAGAACTTGGAGGGTTTAAGTGTCAAAGTTTCAAAGTTTAATCAAGGCCCGGTCCAAGCCCACAAGTTAGGAGCCTAATATAATATTATATTAAGTTAAAATAATCATTAATCAGCCATTCATCATCCATTAATCCTGAAATCAAAACCAAATCCCTAGCTGCGATCGCAGCTACAGTAACCGCCGGAAAAAAGAAAGAAAAAAAGAGAAAGGAGGCGGCTGTGAGCGAAAGGACAGCTGGAGAAGAAAGAAGGGATTTTGGGCAGCATCTAGGAACCTTAAACAAGCAAAGATCTCAGCCATATTACTTAGTAACACATCCTTAAACTTTATTTATCTTTCAAAAACCTAACACTATTGATTTGGTCTTTTGTTTTACATTGTTTTGCAATTGATTGATAGATTGACTTGTTATTGATTAAGTTTGGATCTTGAATGAGTTTTATCATGTTTATATTGATGTTTATGATGTTTACTTTGATTGTTTGTGGCTGTCCAAATATGATTATTGGCTAAACTTGTTTGTTCTACCTAGGATAGATGATTGTTGAGTAGTTTTAACTTGTTTAATGGATTGTTAATGTTCAAGACTTAAATTATTGATGTAAAGTTTAACTAAACCATGAATTAGATTATGTATGATGGCTGTGTTTTATTTGTTATTGCTTATAATCCTCTTGCATTAGTTAATTGAATCGGTTTTGGTTAATTGATTGCTTGTTAAGCTCTTTACTTGGTGTTTTGGGTTTATTTGCGGGATGCGCAACCGTAGGGATAAGTGGGTAATATATCATCTAAAATCAGTTAGAATACATCTTCTTTGAGACCGAGAGGTGATAAGAAGTAATATTGTCTCGTTGCTTTTACTTGTTAGAATTAAGACCGCGCGAGAGCGGGTTTTTGTCTTGTCAAGTTTGAGTGTTTATGTGCAATTAGTTGGTTTAATTTGGGTTGAGTTAAATTGTCCCTCTATCCTTGGTTGCGTAGTATTCGTTTCCATTAGGATAGTGTGTCGGTGAGACCGAGAGGTGAGTCGGTATTTGAACACGTTAATAATTGTTTGTCCGGTTTGTTCTTTAAAATCAACTAAAATAAGTTAGAGTTTGTTAGAGAGACTGAGAGGTAATTTGACTTTCTTAAACAAGTTTTAATTGTGTTATCTTTTATAACTGGTGTCTTGAATATTTTCAATCCGTTATCTTGTTATTTCTTTCAACATGATTCATTCCTAGGTAGACGTTTTTATTCATTGAATTTAAATCAAAGTTTTCTTAAAGAGTTTTGTTAACAGTTTTCTTTTAATTAAGTTAAGTAGTTAAATAAAATCTTAAAAATTAAATAAATATTATTTTGGTAAGTCTTGGTTAGAGTTTTCTTAATCATAAACGTTTTCACGTGTCTTTGAGTTCGACATCCGGACTTCCTTGATGCTATACTATTTATGATCGGTACACTTGCCGGTTTTGTGTGGTTTCTATAGGATTTTCGTTTTTATAAATTTAAAGCTTAATTGTGATTCGTTCTTTATTTATATTATACATTTTCACACATCATTTAACTAGGTGCGTGATACTAAGAAGCTCTTTATTTATAAACTTTCAAGGTGAGGCATTCGAGTTTTTATACAACTCACATTTGTGTGAGCCAACTGGTTTTCCGATATGGTCATGATAATTTTTAAACTTAATAAACTCATGGCAGATAGTACAAATGCTTTCAAAACATTTTCAAAAGGTTTTAATTTCGTTACAGTGATTAAGTCTTTATAGACTTACGGGATGGATACCACTGGTATTGTGGGATATAAAAGGCTTGCCTAATGGGCTATTACACGTTACTTATTGAAAAAGTGTTATACAATAAGTAATATGACCACAATCACATATTTGGTCGAGTGACAAGTACATTTCGGTAATTTATAAGAAGGAAGATGTAAAAACATCTTAATGTTGTAATTGTAAATGTGTCTTTTACAAATGAATGTAGTAATTCTTGTTGATCAAATATTTTAAAACATGTTTCAGCTAACTTGTTAAAGACACAGGAATGATACATGCGGGCTTCCAACTTAAATAAGTAGCTTGTCACCAGAATAAAAAAATATATTTTGTAAATTAGGGTTTATCCCAATAGAATTTATGCTACTATTAGTATGGGTTTTATCACCAATTTATGAAATAAGAATTATGGTGTTTTTACACTATGAAGATTTTTTCTAACTATAGTTCTGATGAATTTTCCACCGCTAAATATTTTAATAATTAAAATCGATACCACCGCTCGTGTTCACGGCTCCCCTCCCGGGGTATAGGGTCGGGGGCTGTGACATTAAAACTTCTGATAGCTTTGTCTTAAGTCATTTCATCTAAATCCGAGTATTGTTCTATTGATGCTACCATTTGAATGAACTTTTCTAGCACGAAGTTAACTAACTTTCGTAATATGGTTGATTCGTCAAACGTGGATCCTAATCCATTTTATTTAGAAACAATAGCATTCCACTTGGTAGTGAAGAATCAGTGGACTCATTCTTCTTCATTTAAAACAATTCAAATTTTGATTTGTGTTTGTAGTCGTGCCTTTTGTACACGATCTACTCCTACGTCTGTAGCTTTCAACGTGTTCCATATTTATTATGCACTTTTGTATTTCACAACCTGCAACACCAAATCTTCGAGCAATGATTGGAAAAGATAGGCGGTGGCGATCTTATCTTTCTTCACATCGGGTTGTGTGGTTTCAAGCTGTTCAATTATTTCCCAAAGGTCATTTGCCTCTAATATGGTTTTGATACGAATTGCCTGTGTTATATAGTTTGTTGGTTTATGTATAGGTAATTGGAAATTTGAAAGTGTCGTCACTTCCTTGTATTGTATCACGGTAGCAATATTTTGATTTGTGCTTGCCATACTAAGTTTTGCAAATTATGGCTCTAAAACAGGGATTCCTAATAATCACAAAGTTTTCAATAAAACTACAAGTTTCCAATAATCCAAACCTAATCTTGGAATTCTAATCTCTAATAAGATTCGGTGACAAAGAATTTAAAAGTATGGATTGATAAAACCTGGATATCAACGATTCCTCAAAAACGAATCTAGGAATTTGTCTTCCGCGACTATGAGTCCGTGTGAATTTTGTTATGTGATTTTGACTCCAATATCAGTGATAAACAATAAGACCCGATGATTCAAAATTTTGTTGATTCTGGATTCCGGTTATTGCCTTCCAAAATAACCAACGATGAACAGAGGGTTACGCCAAGTCTTGTTCTTTGCTTCTTTTGGGTACTAATTTTTGTTCCAATTAATATTGCTAATAAACTTACAATTATTGCCGGAATTGACCCCAACAATAAATGATTGATTTCCTCCAAAATGTACTGGAATTGCTTAAACGTGTTTGGCAATTCAACGCCATACGAATTTATTGAATCTATTGATTCCAAACAATTTTTTATGAGGGTTTTTTAGAACTTGGAATTTGTTAGTGGGATTAAAGATCAACATGTACAGAATCTATGATCTTTAACTCAACTGAATTATGGACGAGGGTTGATGAATTCGTGTGAAAATCCTTGCGCTATGATATCAATTCTTGACAGGAATTGATATATAGGATAGATAAACACAAAATTGATCAAATGGTTATTTCAATTGAAATGAATTTTGTGGGTTCGTGAACCTCTAAATGATACATTGACATCGTTTACATACAGACGACACATACATACAACTATACTATAATTACACGCTTGACCCTTGTACTTTGTTTATATTACACAACTAAACTAAAACATAAATAAAAGAAATAGTTTAAACGACCCATAATTTGTGAGTGATTATTTCCAACAGGTGGCATTTGAGGTAGAATACTCTTCAACATCACTCCTCCCATGAACGTATGTGAGATTTACCTAACATGTTACGTCTGTTACATAGTAAAATGATTCTAGTTGGACTGGACTTTTGCCATTATGTGATCACTAACTTTAGCCATTGATCCACTATCGTATTCCGAAAAATAAAAACTGATTAATGTGATCCACCTTTTAGTGCTTCTAAGGGGGCAAAATAATTAAAGTGGTCACTGAACTCATGATTTGTTTCAAGCACAGTAATTAGTAAGATAAGCAACTTATCACAATCATATCCACTATACCATCATCATGTGTTCTAAAGCATACACTATCCATCATTGAACATTTGAGATGCAATAATCTAGCTAAAATTACCAGAAAAGTAAGATAAATGGACTCCACTAAACAAAAAGTGTTTTTTAAGCTTTTTTGTTCAAACTCAAACCTGATAATGCAAAAGAACACAGATTATAAAGCAAAGGGTATGCATACTAGGATTATTCTATTGGTATATCACTCGCAGAATTTATGCCTCTTTACTTTACAAGGATTACTTTATAGTTTATTCATCAATTTGCCTGTTTCTGTTGAATACTAATGTTACATTTTTCAACCATTAAGAAAGTGGAATTCCATCAAGTTTACTAATGCACATTTACCTGGTTTAGTTGACCACTATAGACTATGGTGTATAAAGAAACAAACTCTTGAACATGTAATCATTCAACATAAGTTCTTGAGATTTTAGGACATGGTAGACTTGATACCAATTTGGGTAGAATTTAAGACTTAATACCTATGGTGTGTATAAAGAAACAAATCTTGAACATGTAACCATTCAACATAAGTTCTTGAGTTTTAGGACATGTTAGACTTGATACCTACTTAGGTAGAATTTAAGCTCATTTTATTTCCTTAGAAACAAAAAACAAAATGAGAAATAAATAAAATAAAATAAAAAATAAAGACAAGATTTGACTCCACATGCAAGTTTATGAACATATATGAAGTCATCTACAGTCATCACTGCGTTATAGAAGGTGTTTAGATTTTGTCCAATACGATTGTCATTATTCTGATATTACATCAATGGCTGAAATCAACTACCTTCCATATCCAGTTGAAGCCTGCCACTCTTGGTTGGCCACCCTGTTCCGATGTCAACCACTGAATTAAGAACATGCCCAGCTAGTGACTTGATGGTTTATGTGACTGATGTAGATTGAAGAACTATATAGACCACCCAAATCAAATATCAAAACAAATAAATCTTGTCATAATTGCTAGAAAGAAAGAAATGATAAAGCCCATTATTAGGTATCTGTTTGGCAGATAAGCTTTCAGCTTGTTGGCAGCCATTTGATTTCATTTAAATTACAGCTTGGACAATATGATAATCTAGAATACCACTATGACAACTTAGGTAAATCCACATGATAGATTGCCTCATATACTACTATATACACGTCTTGGATGCAGTGACCGTGGATAGAGAACTCTACAACTAAACGCGTTTAAGTAGAAACTATCATGATTGATGATCTCCTAGCTATAATTGCATAACCAAAAACAAGAAAAATACTAGTGGTTGAATTATAAGTATGCTAGTTATGTCTTTTAACAGGGAACATCCACATACTAGTACCCACAATCATCACACAAAGGAACTACTCATTTGAATAAACCATATTTTATATGAGTGCTTTGTTTTATTATTTGGCTCTTTGATTAATTAGATGCTTGTTTGTTTATTAACCTGACCTACTTGTTGAAAAGGATCTACAACAATATCTGATTAAAAAGCAGCAAGAGGCGCATTGTGTCAACATCGTGAGTTTATTTTATGATATTGTTACATGATTCCAGGAACCTATCATAGAAATGTCGAATCAATTTCGACCCTAAACATTGTTATCCTTGCATAGATTTGCACTTACTTTTTCCCACCACACTTACTTGTGGCTAATCTAGAATGTACATTACCTAAAATGCTAAGATCTAAACATATAAATGCAGTTAATTAGCAATAAGCTAGTGACTCTAGTCTTATATGACAAGATGAGTAGATATACATCCAGTCCAAGTTAATTAATATAGCAAAAACAATAAATAAATAATAACATAGATGATTTCCATCTCATTGTTCAACTAAGATAAGTTGGACTCCAGGTCATAAATCAATTATATTGATTTCAATTTTCATCGTTTTCTGATGGAATTAGTTTTAAGAGTAAATAAAAATTGTCGAAAAACCAAGCTTCATTTCAACTTGAAGCTCCATACCTGAGACAACAAAGGTTAGTCTCGTCACGAGGGTTAGGCCTTGTGAACAAACTTGGCATGCGATGAGAATAATTCAGTATCAAGTGTCTTGTTTAAATTACATATTGTCACACCCCGACCAAAGGCGGAACATGCCGGGCGTAACGCATTGATTGGACAGTAGCTCGAAAGACAATAATTAAAGTGATAATAATTATTTAATTCATTAATATCAAAACAGGTACACAAATTCAATAAACAGAACAATTACATCATATTTATTGTTTGGATAAATATCCTAAGGTAAAACTAAATTCTTCGATCTTTAACAATGTAAATTACTTGTACCTGTTGCATGTATAAAAATAGAGTTTGTCAACACGAATATTGGTGAGAATACATAAGTTTTAGTTGAGATACATATATAGATAAAAACAACAATTAATATGTAAATGATGAGTATTACTATTTCTATGAAAATGTAAACAACTAAATAGATATGGACCCGTTCTTATTGATACGAAATCAATGTACTTGGGTAATGTATGATCATACTAGATGAGGATAGATGAGGATGAGATACCAAACATAAAATAAATAATTAAGCACATAGAGTATTATCACAGAGCATGCAATAGTCACACATAAACATATATTGAATTGTGTTTTAAATAGATGTGGAAATAAAAATGTGTAATGTAAATATGGTATACATGCCACCCCCAAAACGTAAAAGAGGAAAAAGGGGGATATGTAAACTCAACTTATGGAATAAGCAAAAGAATAAGTACGTTAAGATTGGTAGGAGGATAAGCGTCGCGCTCAAGAGGTAGCAAAGTCAAATCCTAACAAGTGTAATAACGGGAAATACTACAAATTAACAAATTGACTAAGAGAGAAGCGGGGTATGAATGGATATTGCGAGTATAGCATATTTCATCTAAAGTTTATAATTAATAAAGATTACTTATAAATTAATATTGTATAAAATATAATTGTTTATAAAATATTCGTACTTATATTATTAAAGCGGTAACAATATATATTTATAAAACTGTCATTTGTTTATAAATTATTTAGCCAAATTATTATGTAAAATAATATTATATACCTTAGTTTAGTTATTCAAAATAAACAAAATCTTTTTAAATATTTATTACAAAAACCCTTATAAACTTTTAATAACTATTATGCATACACATATATACATATACATACATATATATATATATATATACATATATATATAGTTTTAACCGAGATTCGGAAAAACAACGGGTTAATATGATGGTTTAGATAAAATATAAATTAGTTATCATTTATTAAGGTTTTAAACTATTAAAATTGATTAGTTTAACAAAATACAAAAAATAAAGGCAAAAACGGGGTGGCAGAGGATTGAACCAGCGACCTCTGCCCCCAAACGTTGATGTGTTACCCAGCTGAGCTACATGGCGACGTGCAACATAAGTTCAGCTCGTTTATTTAAAAACACACACATGTATTGACCATGATGATCAAGAACCCTAGAAATTTAAATCGATCAATCCGTTTATAATTGATCAAAACAAGTTTAGGGCTTTTGATCTTCATGTAAGCTCGATTCTAATCGTGTATTTAATTACCTCTAACACTGATCAGATGAGGGTGAACGAGATCAAAACAGGGCCGGCTCAAGGTGTGTAAAAACGAACTACTGAATGAACAAATTAATCTAACTATCTATAGGGCTTTGCTACGGAATAAGATGGAGAGTATGAGGGACTAGTTAATTGCGTTTTAGATGTGTATTTATAGTGATTCGTTGTCAAGGGAGCCGCGGCTTGTTAAGGTTGGAAACGAATCAATTAGCTGTCAATTGGTTAAGGTTTACCACAATTAGGGTGTCGGTGGAACGCGTTGATGACCAATTAACGAGTAATTATGATCAATTCCGTGATTAAGGGCTTATTTCTTGAGCTAGAATTAAAGATATAAAAATAAATAAATAATAGAAAAAAAAAAAGAAAAGAATGATCGATGGAAAGAAGAAACAAATATTTTGACATAATTGCAAACAAGTCCCTAGAGTTTAGGCTAATATTCAAAAATAATAATTAAGGTTAAAATTGCGCATAACAATACTTTCTATAGTTTCGTTAACGAACAATATAATTTCAAGAGGCGTGTAATGACATTAATAAAATAGAGATAAAACAAAACCGTCGGTTTTATTGAGTAGAAAAATTAAACGGGTCGGGTTTTCGAGTCCGAAAATTGACGAATGTTATACATAATAGAGGCGGGTGACATTTATAGGCAAAAGTGTTGGGACTTACGGTAGTGTTCGCCATTTAATGTGATTATTGTTTCTATGACCTCGATGCAAGCCATAATGTGTTTCCGACCATAATAAGATCCTACAGATAGTGCCTGAATTTTGTATTCATCTACGAACACGTTCCCACCTTTTAAGTGCCCAAACAATTTTAAGGTTTGTTATGTTAAGATAATCCTGATTGAGGAAGTAGAAGATAAATCAAATCCGTTTAAGGAACGTGACACAATAAATCAAGTTTATCGAAAGTATTCAAAGTTTTTGTAGGCTATAGGTGTATATAGATTATGAGTTTTGAGTCATATACATAATGCCCTTCATTCATGTGTGTAATTCTTCATAGGTCGATCCGGACGAAACGTCAAATATTCCATCATGTGGTTTCTCGTCACTATATTCTCTTGGTTTTTTTTTCTGGATGATGGTTACCGTCAACAGTGCCTGTCACAAACTTCCTTAGTTTCTTCTCTTTGATGATGAGATTCCATGGAATATATATTCACTTTTGACAAAACGTCACTTAATTTGACCATACAATCTTATCTCCAGTACCACCTTTGGCACTCAAATAAAACCTAATCGATTCGCCACGAGTTGGATCAACATCAACTCGATCTTTTCTTTTCTTTCTTCATGGTTTTGACCTTCTTACAGTACCATCAATCATCACAACAGAATTATTAAGATTTATAATATATAGTGCAAGTTATTTTTTTTGAAACCCCAGCTAATAATCAAGTGGGAGACAAAGGTGGGTCTGTTTACATAATTACATGCACAAACCAATAGTCATATGTGTGAAAAGTGCACTAGCAAAGATAAAATCATAAAAAGAATTGAGCAGGAAACATGAACATTCTAACTTCGGGTTTGAAGAGGTAGGTCCCAGCAGAGACCAGTTGGTCCCGCAAGACTCACCTTGAACAGGGACGTCTGCGCAAAGGCCATCTGCTCCCGCAGGACCCACCATGCTCATAGAACCTTACGCGCAGTACGCAAGCTGTACACGCAGGGAAAGCCTCCCAATGGTGAAGTACCCCGCCTGTTCCCGCAGTTGCGGATACAAGCCATCAGGGAAGGCTACCCGCAGACAGCAGGGCTACACGCACAAGACAATAGATACTTCAGTAGTCACATGAAGGAATGAGCAAGGCGGGAACAATCCCGCCAAAATGAGCCAGTCCGTATGATTCTGAAAGATCTTTTGTACTATACCTACCAAGGTATGGATAGGACAGACAATCTGACCAGAACAGCCCATGAGCCAATCACAGGGTGACAGCTCACCGACAACAGTACGAGGAGGAGCACCCTCTAGTACTGTTTGTCACTATTAGCCGCTGCCTACTCACCAACTCTTACTGAGGGGCGTGCGCAGCCTACAGTTGGTAGAATAGTGTTACTGTTGGCCATAACCTATTCACCAACCAGCATGGCCTGCGTATAATCCACAGTAGGTGGGACGTGCATAATCTACAGTTGGTGGAATAGTGCAGCCGACTTTGTTACTGTTGGCCGTAACCTATCCACCAACCAGTATGGCCTGTGCATAGTCCACTGTTGGTAGAACAGGAATACTATTCAGCCGGCTGTACCTTCTAGAAAACCTACCTTCGGCTATAAATACTCCAACATCTTGGAATGGTAAGATCATCTGCTATCCTGTTATCTGGCAATCTCTTAATATACACTTATATTCAGAGCAATCTAGTCTGATTCTCACACCGGAGGGTGGTCACAAGGAGGAACCCCCCCCCCCCCTTCTCAGTGACGAGCTTACGGTGTTTGTTTTGCAGGTCCCCTGAAGAACAACCGTCTCTGTTGGACCTCATTCTCGTGGGAAACATTACTTAACCCCCAGATTATCTATAATCTGTCCAGGGTTCACTTAGTGTTTCTTCATTGGCGCCATCCGTGCATAAAAGCTAGAACTAATTTAGTTTTTTCGAATTTTCTGAAGAAATGGTTAACGTTACTCCGGTCCAAAGGCCAGTAACCGACCAAGAAACCCCGGTAACAACCCCAGCAACTGGGGGGAACACCGGCGGTTATACAATCCTTACGAACACTACCCCGACTACCCAAGCCAGGGCAAGTGCAGTAAATATTCCACTGGGGTTCACCGATACCCAGCTGGAAAAACGAACGAGGGTTCCTCGCCAAACACTAAATCAAGTGAAGGCGTGGGCCGAAGCACGTCAGAAAGAGTTCCAAGCTGAATTGGACGAACGCTTGCGTTCAGTTCAACAGGCGGACGAATTCGGCAGTACTCGCCAACACCTCATTATGAACAGCGAGGGCGAGTACTCGGACGACGAGAGGGAGGAGTCCGATACCGACGCAAACCCTCGCCATAAGGCGAAAGGGAAGCGTAAGGAAACGGACTCCCAGCCAAAAAGGAATTTTGGGGAAGCCTTTAAACCAACAAATGCGGAGAGAAACCCGCGTGACTTCTCCAAAACCTTTAGACCAACTGCTACGAATGCAGGAAAGTCAAAATTTGCAAGGGACATTGCGGAAGCAATTGCCCCGAGAAGTGCCAAACAAATGTCCAACATTGGCACTTATGATGGTCTATCCGACCCAGACGACCATTTGAACAGGTTCATTGCAGGGGCTACCGTCAGTAACTGGACGGAACCCACGTGGTGTTACATGTTCCAGATGACTCTGGTCGGAGCAGCCAGGGCATGGTTCGATCGTTTACCGGTCCACCACATATATGACTGGGCGGACTTTCAGAACAAGTTCAGCCAGCACTTCAGCCAGCAGAGGAAGTATACTGAAGAGCAGTGGACGATCCTCAACTGCGTTAGAGAGGAGGATGAATCTTTACTAGACTTCATCACCCGCTTCAACTCCAAGAAGCTGAGTCTGGGCAACGTAAGTGAAGATCTTGTTCGCGCAGCTTTCATCCAGGGCGCCGAGTACCCAGAGCTTATCCGCACATTGACGGGTAAGGACGGCATGCCATCCACATGGGATGCCATCATGACGGCAGCCAAGCGCTTTGCCGAGACGGAGAAGCAGCTGGGAAGAGATCTTCCCCAGAGTACACACCTCTACACGCAGAGGACAAGGGAGAACAACGTTAGGACCGCCCGGCAGAACAAAAAGAGGCGGCTAGGTATTTGGCAGTCAAGGGTAAACTTTGACACCTCATCCAGCTCTCGCCCTCTTGTTGGCGGAAGGGACAACACACACCCTTCAAACCGAAAACACCGGTGGACGCCACTCACCAAGAGCGTCACGGAGATATTTGCCACGGAAAAATTGCCATGGCCAAAAGCCCCATTGATCCGGCAGAAACCTAATGCGGATCAAAGCAAATCCTGTGATTTCCACGGGACAAAGGGTCATGGTACTGAAGAGTGCACATCCTTGAAGGATATTGTTGAGACATTTGTCAGGGATGGAAGACGTGCACATCTCGTGGCATCAATCAGGAAGGGAGGAAGGAATGAAAACCGGTACAGAGGTAACGGACGAAAGCCCGTCGACATCAGCATCAACATGGTTCATGGCAAGGTCGGAGGAAGAAAAAGACGAGTGACAGAACCATGCGTGTGGAAGGAAGCTGAGGTGCGCTTCCCGCGAGTGCCAGGAGGCCCCAGCAAAGAAGGCCCCATCGTCATCAAAAGCCAGCTGGGGCATTACATCACTTCCCGCACTCTTGTTGACAACGGCGCTTCGTCGACAGTGATGTACAGGCAGTTCTTTGACAAGCTCGATGATGAAGACAAAGAACGCTTGGAAACGGTCTACGTTTCAATGGAAGGGTTTGACGGCAGCACAGAAACCCCCCTGGGTATCCTATCTTTCCCCGTTACTCTTACCGATGGGAATCATTCACGCACAGAAGACGTGGATTTTGTCGTGATGAGAAAGCTACACCACACGTACGACATCCTATTCGGAAGAGACGGGATGGCAAGATTCAACGCCGTGGTATCTTCAGTCCACGGCATGATGGGATGGCCAACAGCTGAGGGTGTAGCGATGATCACTGGCATTCCCCAGGTATGCATCGCATCTGTCTCATCTAAACCCAAACCGAAAATGGCTAAACCAACCATCACCGAACCGGAAAAATGGGCCTTCAATGGCAAATACCCCGACCAGGCCGTTACCATTGGACCAACAATCGTTGATCCCACCCGCACCTTACTCAAACGCTTACTGCAGAAAAACGCTGACATCTTTGCGTGGGCACCAGCTGATATGACTGGTGTACCCCGAAGTAAGGCGGAGCATAAGCTCAAGTGCGATCTGGCTGTTACGCCAGTCGTACAAAAGCGCAGAGTAATGGGGCCTGAACAAACTAACGCGTGTAGAACCCAAGTCAAGGAACTCCTTGACGCAGGCATCATACGCGTTAGTAGATATCAAACATGGGTTGCAAATCCCGTAATGGTACCGAAGAATGACAAACAATGGCGCATGTGCATAGATTTCAAAGATTTGAACAAAGCATGCCCCAAAGATTGTTATCCGTTACCAGAAATTGATCTTAAGGTGGATTCGTTGGCACCATTTCGCCTTAAATGCTTCTTGGATGCGTATAAGGGGTACCATCAAATCCACATGGCCGTAGATGACCAGGACAAAGCCGCATTTCGGACGCCCGATGGAACATTTTGTTATAAAATGATGTCATTCGGACTTAAGAATGCAGGGTCCACGTACCAACGACTGATGGACAAAGAGTTTCATACCCAAATCGGGAGAAACTTGGAAGTCTATATGGATGATTTGGTCATCAAAAGCCCCGAGCCAGAAGCGATGTTGAAAGACATTGAAGAAACTTTCAACACGCTCAGAAAGATAAACATGAAGCTCAACCCGAGCAAGTGTTCATTTGGGATGGAAGAAGGGAAGTTCTTGGGAGTCATTGTTACTAAAGATGGCTTCAGAGCGAACCCTGAAAAGGTCGAAGCCATTGTTAGAATGGAATCACCTACCACCATCAAACAGGCTCAGACACTGAATGGACGACTAGTCGCACTTAATCGCTTTTTGGCAAACCATGCGGATAAGTCGTTTCCTTTCGTGTCAACATTGAGAAACTGCTTAAAGAAAACGCACTTCCGCTGGACACCAGAAGCGGAAGCAGCTTTTCAGGAGATTCGGTCACGCCTGATCGAACTCCCAACACTTACAGCACCACAAGCGGGAGAGGAGTTAATCATATACATTTCCGCAACAGATAGAGCAACCGGGGCAGTCCTGCTAATAGAACGAAAAGGCATCCAGATGCCAATCTATTATGTTAGCCGTGTACTAACAGACGTAGAAACCCGGTACTCTACCCTCGAAAAATTAGTCTTAGCACTTATACACGCTTCACGCAGGTTAAGACGATATTTCCAGGGCCACCCAATCACCATTCTCACCAACTTCAAACTCTCAAACGTTCTAGGCAAACCCGAATTATCGGGACGTCTAGCCAAATGGGCAATTGAATTGGGAGAATATGCAATTAAGTACAAGCCAAGACCAGCCATAAAAGGCCAGGTCCTGGCCGATTTTATTGCAGAAGTCCCCGCTTCGCGGGGAGAAAGAGTGCCAGGAGGAGGCTCAACCCTCCCCAGCACAGGACATCAATGATGTCTGGCGACTCTACACTGATGGAGCAGCCAATAACGAGGGTTCAGGCGCAGGGTTAAAATTAACCAACCCAGCAGGCCAAGAATATACTTACGCTATTCGGTTGGATTTTCCAAGTACGAATAACGAAGCCGAATACGAAGCATTCTTGGCCGGATTGAGAATTGCGCGTAAGATGGGAGTGAAAAACTTGGAAGCCCACGTGGATTCCATGCTGGTGGCCAACCAAATAAATGGGACGTACACGGCTGTGAACGACACAATGGCCCTGTACCTCGCTCAGGCAAAAACCCTTATGCGTGATTTTAATGATTGTAAAGTCATACATGTCAAGCGCAGCGAAAACAAATCTGCGGATGCGTTAAGCAAGCTTGCATCACTAGCCTTCACCCACTTGGGAAAGGACATCCGCATTGAACTCCTCGAAGCACCATCAGTCCCGCACAAGGAAATTTGTGTCATCCAAACCGGTACAGAAACGTGGATGACACCAATAATAAATTACCTTGCAGCAGGAACATTACCAGAGTCAAAAACACAGGCAAGAAAACTACGCTGTAAAGCACTGAATTATCAACTCGTCAATGACATCCTTTACAGACGTAACTTTCTTGGCCCACTCTTGAGATGCGTGGACAACCAAGATGCTGACTACCTCCTAAGGGAAGTACACGAAGGCATCTGTGGAGTACACGCAGGTCCTCGCGCTGTTGTAGCCAAGCTAAACAACGCGGGATACTTTTGGCCGGGGATGCATACGGATGCACTGGCATACATCAGAAAATGCAGGTCTTGCCAGCTTTACGCACCCAACACGCACCGCACGAAGAATGAACTTGTTCCAGTCACTTCTTCATGGCCATTTCAGAAGTGGGCCATCGATGTGACAGGCCCATTTCCTACAGCAGCAGGGAATGTTCAGTTCCTAGTGGTAGCCATCGACTACTTCACCAAGTGGATAGAAGCAAAACCTTTAGCCCAAACAACCGCGAAACATATCAAAAAATTTATTTGGGAATTTATTATTTGTCGTTTTGGACTTCCACAGAATTTGGTGAGCGATAACGGCACCAACTTTGCTGACAAGAAGCTACAACAGTGGCTAAAAGAACTTCAAATCACCCACACCTTTACCTCAGTGGCACACCCGCAAGGTAATGGTGAGGTGGAAAGAGCAAATAAAAGCATTGTCGAAGGCATCAAGAAGATACTATCGGAACACAGATCCGGCTGGGTGGACGAGCTTCCGCACGTCCTTTGGGCAAACAGAACGCTGAAGAAGGCCAGTACGGGAGAAACCCCGTTCAGCCTCACTTATGGCACTGAAGCCATTGTCCCGGTCGAAATTGGTCTACCCTCACCAAGGGTCTTGATCCAGCCAGAAGACAATGATGCGGAAAGACGGTTAGACCTTATGCTAACCGAGGAACGCAGAGACTTAGCCGCAGTGCGTGAAGAGAATTACAAACGACAAATGCAAAAGTACTACAACACGCGGGTAAAACTCTGCAACTTCAATGAAGGAGACTACATACTGCGT
Source organism: Bidens hawaiensis (assembly GCF_021521415.1). Taxonomy (NCBI): domain Eukaryota; kingdom Viridiplantae; phylum Streptophyta; class Magnoliopsida; order Asterales; family Asteraceae; genus Bidens; species Bidens hawaiensis. The sequence continues at coordinate 175,029 of NW_027495065.1, read as the reverse complement.
AACAACGAGGCTTCGAACCAAGAACGCCCAGGAAAGCTGGCCCCGGTCTGGGAAGGGCCATATGTTATCAAACAAGTTCTGGGAAAGGGCGCATACCGGCTCGAAAGGCTCGATGGCACTCCCATCCCAAGAACATGGAATGGAGCTCAATTACGCAAATGTTATATGTAGATCAATTCCAAACTTGTAAAGAAAAGGCCTAAGAGCCACTTCTAATGGAAATGATTCTCCTTTCACAATGTGCTGATAGCCTTACCTTTAACTTATGAACTTCCCATGTGCCGGTATTCACCGCATCAATGTGTGAAGAAGTAAGTAGTTGCGTGTGGAAGGCGGCAAAACCCGCATAAACACAACGCTAAAAATGTTAAAAAAGTTCTAAGGAAAACCTACACGCAAGTCAGATGTAAGTAAAGTTTGGCCATCCTTGTAAGTGCAAGTGACGGTCTTACCCGCACAATCACGAACAAGGAAGCAAAACTTCAACCTATCATCTACCACGTTCAAAGGTTAACTTATTCTGAACACTTAGAAAAATTTCAAAGGAAAAGATAAGGAAAACCTACACGCAGGTCAGATGTAAGTAAAGTTTGGCCATCCTTGTAAGTGCAAGTGACGGTCTTACCCGCACAATCACGAACAAGGAAGCAAAACTTCAACCTATCATCTACCACGTTCAAAGGTTAACTTATTCTGAACACTTAGAAAATTTCAAAGGAAAAGATGAGGAAAACTTTCACGCAGGTTAAATGTAAGATTAGCCATCCTACTAAGTGCAAGTGACGGTCATACCCGCACAATCATGAAAGAGGAAGCAAAATAAACTTATAATTTACCACGTCAAAAAGTTAACTTATCTAAGTACTAAAGAAATTGCTAAGTGTAAACATGCGAACAAACACATTCTTTATTTCATCAAAACTCGAATATTACAAACATTGCTGGGTGTATACCCGCATACAAAAGAAATACAAAAGCAAATATCTACGCTAGTGGTGGAAAGGGATCTTCTGGATCATGCTTCAGGACCACTTCCACTTGGACCCGCGCCATCAGCAGAGTGTGGCGGTTCAAGGAAAGCTCTAAGGACAGCAAGCCCATCATCAGCAGCAGCAATTTCATTCACCTTCTCCACCACCGGATGCGGGAAGGCAGCATACTGGTTCACTGCTTGGTCGTAAATAGTTTCAGTATCCGCATTATACAAAGGGAAGTTGGAAGGCGGGACGCCTTTCTCAGCAAACCCTAGACCAAGCAGGAAGCCGGTCCGTTCCCCATCCTCATGAGAAGCGTTGAGGGCTGCGCTCATAGCATCATCGTAAGTAGTCTCTGAGAAGACCCGATGCACAACCTACAAAAAAAAAAAAAAAGATACAAGTGTCAAACACCTTTTCTATGAACAAAGGAAAGCGTGAAGACATAAAGCTAAAATACCTGAGGCAACGCTTCTCGAAGAAGCCATTCCTTGTCAACCAGAGCTTGGGTACAGGCGCGTTCAGCTTCGCTCTTATTAAGATTGGCAAGAAGCACATCCTTTGCAGCGGCCTCTTCAACGCCCTTAAGCTTCCGCTCGGTGTGCGCAAGCACACCCCTCTGGTCCAGGATCTCTTGAAGCTTCTTCGCGTCCTCCATAGCCAAGGCATCATGAGCCTGTTGAAGAGCCTCTAATTTGGCTTTAAGTTCTTCATTCTCCAGGCGGAGAGGCTCAGCAACAGCTTCAGCCTTGGTGGCCCTCTCGGTCGCGTTCCTCGCAGTCTCCTTAGCTAGCCGAAGCTGTTCGTTAACAGCTTGGGCAGCCTTGGAGCGGGCCTCGAGTCGCGCTTGAACCTCAACCTCGAGGGCCTTGAAGGCCTTCTCCTTCTCCGCAGCTACTGCGGTTAGTTTTTGGTTCTCCTCCCGGAGAGCACGCGCCTGAGATACTTCTTTAACGCGAGCTGCTTTCAACTTGTCGTTTTCACGACAAAGCAGCTCGACGCGTGGCTGCATCCGGGCCAGGAGAACCCGAAGCTCGTTGGTTAGCCTACCCTCCTGGTAGCTAACCATGGCTTCCCCCAACGCACCATGGGGAGCAGCGTGGCGAGCCCAGTCCACGCACTCCATAGGTGTGCGAAGGGTTGTTCCTCGGCGAATGTTCCATCTTGGAACATACACTTCATTGGAATCCGACACTACAAAAGAAACAAAGCAGTTAGGAAAAGATGATAAAAAATGCATAAAGGCCAAAAGAACCCTACGCACCTGTAGGGTCGATCACAGGCCGATAGCCACCGAACCCATCACCTGAACCTAAGGGAAATCCATCCAAAAGGTCAGGCAGATGGGAAGGTAACAAAGATCGGCGAGAAGCCCCGCGCGTACCTGAAGGTTCGGCCGTCGAGGCCGATGGCGGAGGCGGCATGGTTTCCGCCGCAGTCGATGGCGGAGGCATGGTGTCCGCCGCGGTCGCCGCCGAGGAGTCAGCAGCAACAGTAACCGCCGGCTCGGTGAAGGATGCTGTAAAAATCGCACTCACCACCGGCGGTGACGTCATCTCGGCTGGAACAGTCGGCTCAAAGGAGTGAGCAACTGGACCAGCGGAAGCAGGCGCAGGTGCCTGGGTCGACGCCTCAGGTAGGCTGACCGAGCCTACCGTCATTGGCGGAGAGGTACTCCCCTGCGCTCCACCCTGGAATGCGTCAACATCCACGCCTGCTTAAAGAAGAAAAGTGTTAAAAGACAAGGATTAAACTACGAAGATAAAAGCCAAGAGAAAGTTGTACTTACGGGTTTTCTTGAGCTTGAACGTACGGACGGGCGGGGACGAACCCGATGGAGCCGGTCTCTTGATGCCGGTCACCGTCGTCGTCATTGGTTCTCCGGAGGTAACAGTCGTAGCCTCCGGAACAGTGGTCTTTTCACCACCGGGGTTCCCCGCCACCTCTTCACTATCTGACTCAGTGTCAGATAGGAGCACTGGATCGGCTGTGGAGGCCGCCTTCTCCTTCCCTTTCCCGCCGGCAGCCCTCTTCTTCCGCACTAACGGAGGACCATCTGCGGATTCCTCAGAAGAAGACAAGATGTCAGGAATTCCAGCAGCGGGTACAGCACTGAGGGGTGGAGGAGAGAATAACGCCTTACCTGGCCGCCGGTGGCTCAGGATCTCGTGGCTCAGCGGATAGACCTCCACAAACCGATCCGCTGTTTGCTCCAGGATGGGCAACTCGTTCTCGTCAAGAGCACGAGTACCCACCCGCACGGGACCGTCAGCTTCCCGCGGGTACAGGAGCGACTCCAAATCGTTCCCCTCTGAAAGAAAAGAAACAGTTAGAAGACAAACTCATAGCAAAAAAGACAAGACATACCATAAGGAGTAGAGTTCAAACCGTATTCGAGAAGGATGGGAACCTGAGACGCCTCCTTCCATACCCGGCTCATCCCCAGCATCACCATCCCGGACTCCGCAAACCGGTAAACCGGAGATTGGACCCGGGATATCTTCGCAAACCATTCCGCCTCCTGGTAGTTGGTGGCGTGGTGGCTCGGAATTGCTTGGCCATTTTTAAACTTCATGGCAATGGGGATGACGCGGGCAGAAATGTAGAAGAACTCCCGCTTCCACGATCGGAGACTGCGCTCGGTCGCGCAAATCTTCAAACCCTTGATCCGGGTTGTCAGGGTGTACCACCCCTGGATGCACCTCCAAGTATAGAAGGTCATCAGGCGGTCCACATAGGGCTCAATGCGCAGAATCCGGCACACCCACTTGAAATGGCGAATCTTGGCGATCGCCATAGGGTGCAACTCGGTCAGATGAACACCGTGCCTCTCGAGGACACGGTAAACAAACTTTGTCAATGGGAACCTAAGATTCCCATAGACAAAGAATGCTGCATAAACCCCGATCTTGCCTCTGGGGGCATCGTACACGGTCCGATGGGGTTCAGGAAACTCAGGCTCGAGAGGATCGAGCATGAACTTCCTAACAACATACCGGTACTGATCGCCGGGCAGAGCACACTGGCACTCGCCAGCAGTACTCCTGTCATCGGTGGTAGACTCGAGATCATGTGAAGACATCTTGCAGGAAGAAAGCGATTTCGGGAAAATGCTTGCCTGAAAAGGGGAGTATTTGCCGGAAATCGCTAAGAAGAAGAAGAGAAGGGTGAATGTGTGAATTACAAAGGACCCTCTCCCCCTTTATATACTAATCGCAATTAATGCGGTGAATTTAATGCGGAGGAGAGAGAAATCGAGGGTGCAATGAAACTATGACGCGTGGCAAAAAGCAAGCTGGCAACAGCTGTCAAAAGGACGCGTGCCAGTAATTTCGCGGCCACGCGCCCGAAAAATCGCGCCCACGCGCCTGAAAAAGCGTCTGGAATGACCATGAACTGTCACGTCACCATAACTTCCTGCACGTCCTGACACAGTCAGAAAAAACCGTCGCACGACGTTTCAGATGTTTGGACTGTTCCTATCTTTCCACCAACTCTTCGAATTTCGAAATTCAAAATTCAAAAAAGATTCAAAAGTAAGCGGGAAAACACCCCTTACCTTGGCAAACAAATAACCGTAAGACGGATGCGGGTACAGTGTTAAGGCAAAACCCTTCACATACCTAGCACCCGCAGGGAATTGAAGCCAAGAATACCTTGGCAACCAAGTAACCATAAGCCGGGTGCGGGTACAGTGTTAAGGCAAAACCCTTCACATACCTAGCACCCGCAGGGAATTGAAGCCAAGAATACCTTGGCAACCAAGTAACCGTAAGACGGATGCGGGTACAGTGTAAAGGCAAAACCCTTCACATACCTAGCACCCGCAGGGAATGGACCCCAGTACCTTGGAAGTAAAGTAACCGTAAGACGAGCGCGGGTAGTGTTAAGGCAAAACCCTTCACATACCTAGCGCCCCGCAGAAAATTGAAACCAAGAAGGATCCTTCTGGGCAATGCTTGCGGATAGAGGAGTAACATCCCCGCATAATGGGAGCGTCGAGAATTATATTGTTTGAAACTCCGTGATGGAATTGGTGGTCTTAGCATAATCGATCACTATGTTGAAAACCACCAAAACCCCATGGAGACTATATACAAGTAAGACTCAACGCTCCTGACTTGCGAGAAGGTTACATACCTACCCGCATCATACCCAAAGATCAAGCAAAAAAAATCGGGAATTTTTGCAAGTGACATTAGGAAACCCGCGGGAAGAATCCCCACGGAGAACCTTAAAACTAAAAACCCTTTTCAAAACCCCTTGCTTAAAGTCCAAAAGTTCACCTCACTTTATTAAACATTCATGAGAACATTGGACTGGGGGGACTTGAAGAGGTAGGTCCCAGCAGAGACCAGTTGGTCCCGCAAGACTCACCTTGAACAGGGACGTCTGCGCAAAGGCCATCTGCTCCCGCAGGACCCACCATGCTCATAGAACCTTACGCGCAGTACGCAAGCTGTACACGCAGGGAAAGCCTCCCAATGGTGAAGTACCCCGCCTGTTCCCGCAGTTGCGGATACAAGCCATCAGGGAAGGCTACCCGCAGACAGCAGGGCTACACGCACAAGACAATAGATACTTCAGTAGTCACATGAAGGAATGAGCAAGGCGGGAACAATCCCGCCAAAATGAGCCAGTCCGTATGATTCTGAAAGATCTTTTGTACTATACCTACCAAGGTATGGATAGGACAGACAATCTGACCAGAACAGCCCATGAGCCAATCACAGGGTGACAGCTCACCGACAACAGTACGAGGAGGAGCACCCTCTAGTACTGTTTGTCACTATTAGCCGCTGCCTACTCACCAACTCTTACTGAGGGGCGTGCGCAGCCTACAGTTGGTAGAATAGTGTTACTGTTGGCCATAACCTATTCACCAACCAGCATGGCCTGCGTATAATCCACAGTAGGTGGGACGTGCATAATCTACAGTTGGTGGAATAGTGCAGCCGACTTTGTTACTGTTGGCCGTAACCTATCCACCAACCAGTATGGCCTGTGCATAGTCCACTGTTGGTAGAACAGGAATACTATTCAGCCGGCTGTACCTTCTAGAAAACCTACCTTCGGCTATAAATACTCCAACATCTTGGAATGGTAAGATCATCTGCTATCCTGTTATCTGGCAATCTCTTAATATACACTTATATTCAGAGCAATCTAGTCTGATTCTCACGCCGGAGGGTGGTCACAAGGAGGAACCCCCCCCCCCCTTCTCAGTGACGAGCTTACGGTGTTTGTTTTGCAGGTCCCCTGAAGAACAACCGTCTCTGTTGGACCTCATTCTCGTGGGAAACATTACTTAACCCCCAGATTATCTATAATCTGTCCAGGGTTCACTTAGTGTTTCTTCAGGGTTCTTCATCAACTGTTTAGCTTGAGTGGATATCATAACATGATTATCAAATCAAATGAAAACTGAATTTGTATTAGTTTAGGTTGAACCAATTAGGGTTCCACTTTAATCTCCTACACCAAACCAACTAACCAAACCAAATTTCAATATTATAATATTTATGGAGATCAAATATAACAAATGAACATTTAATTAAAGAGTGGTTGCTTATAGAATACATACATATATATACCAGTTGTTGTAAAGTTTAGTATTAGAAAACGAGGAGGTTCTGGTGTACATTTAATGGGTTATGGTGGAGTGAAATTTTGCTACTTTTGAAATTTGGGTTTGCTTTTGACTTGGGTTCCATATTATTGTTTGAAATTATCATTTTAAACTCTCAAAAAGAGGTATTGGGTCTCATAGCTTGGAAATGATATATTTTTCATGAAAATCTTGATGAAAAATAAAGTAACGAATACCTAAGAAACGCATATAAAAAAAATAAAATAAATAAACATGAATTATTGCTGTATTATATTCATTGTGGTGTGTTATAATATGATCATTTCTTTTCAAAAATTGTGTATTTGGGGTTCTAAATAATGTTGTAACTAAATTAAAAATTACAATCTATGTTTTGAGGACTGTATCTCTGTCCTTAATTAAAAGTAATTTCGTATAACAGTATACCAATCAACGATGCACAAGTGGTGATAAAACGATTGAACTTACCGAGCTTTCAAGTGATTAAAGAATTATATTTGGATCCTACCACGATTAGTTAACAATATTGTACACTAGAGAGAAAAGGTCTTTTAACTAAATGGTTTACTCGTGCCATATATAACAACCAAACATATGACTACAATACTGATTATATTCATACAACAATGGGTGAGACAACTAGCTAGTTTCTACTCTGAAGTGTCGTTGATTTTGGTTTAGTCATCAAATCATTCAGTGATCAAAATTTTGTGATGTCATTAAAAACTGGTTGTTGTACAAACAGAATTGTTTAGCGACAGTACGTCTATTATCTGCTAGTCATAGATTCTGATTGATCAACTAAGTGATTAATAAATGACTTTTGTTTTTGTCACTAATAGGGTTCTCTATTCCTAAATGAAAGTTGGTTGTTGATATACAAGTTTCTTGGTGACCTGTTTAATAGTCATGACATCTTTTGGAAGTCACAATGGTTCATTGGTAAATCACTAAAAAATGTTATGCCCCCTTTCAAACATCATTTTTTGATAACCATAACTCTCCATGGAACCAACCAAACTTTTGTGAACGAGTTATATATTTCTCTTTTCTTTTTCCCTAAGACTCAAACCAAATGATTGTCATAACGAAAATATTACCAACAATTATAATATTTGCTAAACCATAACAAATGTTTAATCTACACGAGATAAATATTCAACCCTACCAACAATTCATTTTCTTCACCCAACACAACCTACCACAAATACAAGTTACAACGCACAAGGCATAATCAAAATCCTAATCTGAACCTGCAGAAACATGCATGGTTAAATATATATAGAAAATTAAATTCGAACGCACATAACATAAACACTAATTTGAAGAGGCAATGTGAAATCCAAATTGTCATTTCACGTAGATTTAATAGTTTTTTTTTCAGTTTAGTTTGTATTAAGTATTTTATGCATTACGGTTTAACAAAAAGACGGAGACCACATATTTATCTAACAAAATAAATGCCAAAATCGCAACACGTGCTAATACGTTTTTAGGTTTATATGACCATCTAAACTTTATATTAATTTCGTTCAGATTTATTTTACAAAGTTGCTCACTAGTCGGCCTACTGTGCTACGTTAACTTAATTACTTGTTTTACAAAATTGCTCACTGTCCTGTTGCGCTACGTTGACTTAATTACACGCCAGACCCGGGTTCAAGTCTCACCCCAAGTGGTTTCTTGATAATTATTTTTGCACCTCAAAAGCGAAAATGTTAAAAATTTTACTAGAGAGAAATATAGAGGAATCAAAGTGTATATTTCTCAATCTTGTTTACATCATACATAGTCACAAAATCATGAAGGCTAATAAACATATAGTCTATATCATGAGTACTAATAAACACTAATCCAAGTAATTGATTAGGGATCAGACGTGACAATAAAATGAAATGAAATAGACCCTTACGAGTTGGTAGTTTTTCACGTTTAGCAAAATATTTTTAATTAACATAATGTTATTAGTTTTTGTACGTTGTCTATTTTGGTGAGATCGGACTTATTATTATATTTGAATATAATAATAGTTAGAAACATGGTCAAATACATTTTATTCTTAACATGAAAACGGCGAGAACGAATTTATTGTTATTATTAGGTTTATTTTTATAGGTGTTTGCTGTTATTTTTTGTTCATATTTGCTAATTTTCGAGTATGAGACGTTATAAGTATTTGCTGATTTATATTTTGTTGTTATTATTAAATTTTTTCTTTTGCTGTTATAAGTATTTGTTAGTATATGCTATTATTATTTTGTTCTTGATTTTGATTCTTTTATTGAAATTTTTAGGTTTTTTTCTTTGTTATTACAAATCATTGTTTATGTATATTGGTATTGTAGTTGTTATTGTTTCTTACGTTCTCATTTTTTTTATAAATTTGTATTATTTCCTACATTCTCATGTTAAGATTAAAATGCACATGAGCCTTCCCCATAATAGTTAAACAATATGAAATAAGTAAATCTAAGAATTAGTTGTTTTTATTTTAAAACGGTTAACAAGTAAATTTTTTATATACTCTACAATATGAATTGAGAAAATTAAATAAATAGACAAGTTTGAGCAAGATTTTATCAAAATAGACATGCTTATTTTAGGCTACATCTCTCCAATCATTTGTTTTTTGACCAATAAACAACTGACAAGTCACTGAAGCAGGCTAAGGCGGCTAAGACTTAGCCGCCACTTTATGGGCACAGAATTTTAAGAAAAGTAAACTGGTCTCACCTTTAACCAATATAGAATTCGACACGTGTCAAAGGCGGCTAAACTTAGCCTACATCTATGGTTATTTAGCCGGCATCTCTGACTCTTAGCCGGCTTCGGGATACGTGTCTATTTAGTTAGGCGACTCCAAATATTCCTTCTTAGCCGGCTCCAACTCGGCTTGTAGGCTAAAGCTTCACTTAGCCGCCTTCTTTTTTTCATTTAGCCGTCTAATTTTAGCCGTCAAAATTGCATATTTTAACAACCTAACCAACTCTAATAAATATTTAGCCGGTTTCACTTAGCCGTCTTCTTAGTCGGTGTAAATTTATCCCCCAAAATTAAATATTTTTACCTACTCACAAAATTGAATATTTTACCAACCTTACCAACTCTATTTAATATTTAACCGGCTTCACTTAATACACGACGACGCTAACAAACATATTTTTTAAAAAAATGGGGATCTTGTGATAAGAAAGTAAAAAAGTTTGAGAGAGTGAAGATGGTTTTATAAGATGTAGTGAACATGGGGTTGTATCATTTTATAAAAATGGTTGTTGAAAAATTAAATTTGGGTAGGTAAATGTATTTATTGCTGATGGCTAAAACATGCCGGTTAGGTGAAAAAAAATTGGCGGCTAAGCGAAGCCGGCTAAATAATTAAGTGAGTAGGTAAAAATATTTAATTTTGGGGACTAAATTTACACCGGCTAAGAAGACGGCTAAGTGAAGCCGGCTAAATATTTAATAGAGTTGGTTAGGTTGGTAAAATATTCAATTTTGACGACTAAAATTAGACGGCTAAATGAAAAAAAGAAGGCGGCTAAGTGAAGCCTTAGCCTACAAGCCGAGTTGCAGCCGGCTAAGAATGAATATTTGGAGCCGGCTAACTAAATAGACACGTATCCCGAAGCCGGCTAAGAGTCAGAGATGCCAGCTAAATAACCATAGATGTAGGCTAAGTTTAGCCGCCTTTAACACGTGTCGAATTTTTATTGGTTAAAGATGAGACCAGTTTACTTTTCACAAAATTCTGTGCCCATAAAGTGGCGGCTAAGTCTTAGCCGCCTTAGCTTGCTTCGGTGACGTGTCAGTTGTTTATTGGTCAAAAAATCAATGATTAGAGAGATGTATGCTAAAATAGACATGTCTATTTTGGTAAAATCTTGGTCAAACTTGTCTATTTATGTATTTTTCCCATATTTCCAATATATTAAATAATTAAAAAATGGTTGTTTTTATACGTTGTACTAGGTTACTTTATGTAATTTTCATTTCGTTTGTAACTTAAATTAAGTATCTAAGGTAGTTATTAATATCAGAGAAAACTTGGCCTTTGCTTATGCTAAGTGTGAAGTCTAGCTAATTGCTTGGCCAACATATGACAGAATAATTCGATATTTGTGTTATAAAATAGGAGTAAATTATTAACTTTGTACTTAACATTTGTTCCACGTGTTTGCATTCAAGTAAAAGCGATCAACTCCAACATACATGTCTGTGGTTCACCCAATAAAACACTGTCCACTCTTTCTCCCCACCCACCATGGAAGAATGGATGACATGCCATGTTTGCACTTTCAGAGTCAGCTATGAATAATATAACATTATCCATCTCGTCTTTTACTGTAAACTAGAAATCTGATCGGGCTGCAAAAGTATTATATTCTTCCTAGAAAGCCATTATTATTATTATTTTGTTAATTTACAGATTCATACTAAAGCATATATTCTTTTACAAGTATGTTGATGGTTGTAATAGTAAATTTCTTAACATCATATCACGTGATCATGATCCCACAAAGAATTTGTACAAAAAGGCAAATTTCCACGTGGCACTTTTTCATTAATATCTAAATGTAACCTTTGGTTTCTGGTAGCATATATCTCGTCTACAAGTATAAATAGATATGTGGGACTTGGTTTCTTTAATCATTTAGCAAGAAAGTTGTATTTGAGCTTGTTATGTGCTAGCTAGCCAGCTCCATCCTTATGGCTTTCATACTAAAAGTGACGTCACTTTTGACTATAACTCTTGTTTTATTGTTATCTGAGATTACAAGTATTGTCGTAGTTGCTAGGCATGTACAATGGTCTAGTGCTACCGATCAAAAGAAATCAAACATTCATAACAATGATCATCTTGTTTCGGACTTGCCCGGTCAGCCTAGTGTCGATTTCCAACATTATGCCGGATATGTGAATATAGATGAAACAATTGGAAGAACACTGTTTTATTGGTTCTATGAAGCTTGGAGTGTCCCAGATGAGAAGCCATTGGTGCTATGGCTTAATGGAGGTAACAAAATATTAAAGCAACCTATATATGTCATGTTAATTAACTATATTGTTATTGTTGTATCTTTGACAAAAAAATTTCATGAATGGTGTCACCACCAACATTTTTGTACGTACTTTTGGAATTGTTTCAGTTTTGGTGTTTTTGTTGTTCCAAACCCCGATTTAGGTAACCACAAACGGAAACATAGCTTTGATAAATCCGGACTTGCTTAGCAAACGTTGCTTTCAAGATAAAAACATTAATTATTATGTTTAATGAATTATTTTATAGCTAGAAATAATTATTTTTACAACAAACCTTAGTTAATTGGTAACCCCCTGGTATTCAATGCATAATCAGTTACTTTTATGACAAGAAATAACTAATTTATTATTACTTATCGGTTATGAATATTAAAACATACATCATATTTTTTATAATTATAGTAGCAAAACATCTGTGTAGTGATTACTTTTTTTTTATAAATAAAGATAATTAATTATGTAATGTGATTTTTTTTAACATCAGTTATGTAATGTGATAATAATCAAGTTTTTATTGTTACATTAAAGTTATTTAATTTTAATATTACACATAATAATTAATATATGTTGTTTTCTTAAATGCAACCTAAGATTGTGAATGCAGATTTGTTGCAAAAGTTAATTATTTCAAGTGATAAAAACAATTTCTTATACATAAGCAATTAGTATATGTTTTTTTTAATGCCATCCGGGGTTGACAACTAAGGTTTGTTGCAAAAATTAATTATAAGTAAATAATTCATTATAGATGATAACAGTTAATAAATGTATTTTTATTTTATTTTTTCTGTATGCAAGTCCGGATTTATCTAAGCCATGTTTCATGAACTTGTGATAACCAGCTCCAGACAAATAAAGCGATCAACGAGATCTTGATACTTGATGTACGATTTTCAGTCTGATTCTCACGCCGGAGGGTGGTCACAAGGAGGAACCCCCCCTTCTCAGTGACGAGCTCACGGTGTCTGTTTTGCAGGTCGAGAAGAATAACCATCTTTGCTGGACCTAACCCTCGTGAGAAACATCTACTTAACCCCCAGATTATCCTTAATCTGCCGGGGTCATCTAGTGTTTCTTCGTTACCATCTTTATATTATCTCAACTAAATATGATAAAGTTATAATTTGTGAAGATGCTTTTATTTTCTTGTAGTTTTTATTTCTAAATAATCAAATAATTCACTTGGGTGACATGTTTCAGGTCCAGGGTGTTCTTCAGTGGGATATGGAGCTACACAAGAGATTGGACCATTTATTGTTGGCACAGATGGAAAGGATCTTCAGTTAAATCCTTACTCATGGAATAGAGGTATGTCATATTAGCATGATTATGGGCTTTCAAGGAAAAGAATATCATTCATTTTCATGGGATTCGGATAATTATTAATTAATACATTTTTTATGATTATATTTTCTTATGAGAAGTATATATTCGTTAATGGTGCAGAAGCCAATATGTTGTTCCTGGAATCTCCTGTTGGAGTTGGCTTTTCCTACTCCAACACAACTAGTGATTATGATAACCTAGGAGATGACTCCACTGGTGAGTGTGTTTGTTGTTACACCTAATTACTATTTAATATCATTCGTGTAACTGTTATAGAGTGTTCAGCTTTCTGTACCCTCTTTTGGTGCAAACAAACTAACCTTTTTGTTATAATATAAAAATTACACTACATAAGTTTGACAGATATATGTCCATAATTATATGTTTTCTTCTATATTTTTGCAAGAATGGTGGTTCTTTCTTTGTAACAAACGCCATGGTTTGAAACATTAGAATTAGATACGTCGTATAAGATGCATTGATAATTTACTGATTAGCCCTAATTTGTTATAAATTTAATGTTGTATCAGCAAACGATACTTATGCTTTCCTGCATAACTGGTTCAAGAAGTATCCATTGTATCGAACACGGACATTTTATATTGCTGGAGAGAGCTATGCAGGTATGTTTGTGTCACATTTCACCAAATTTTGATTTTAGAAATTCTCAAGGATTAACATATTTCATTAATTTATGTAGGAAAATATGTGCCCGAACTTGCTGGTCTTATATACGATAGAAATAAGGATCCTAACCTTTTTATCAATCTGAAAGGAATACTGGTACTCCTTTTCTGCTTTTCTAGCTATTAATTCGGTCCCTTTCATTATATCACATATGTGTTTTATGGTTTCTTGTACGTATTCTTGTTTTGTTAATTTTACGAATGAAAAACATTAATCGACGTCTATTAATTCACGATTGCAGTTGGGTAATCCTGAAACAAGTGATGCTGAGGATTGGAAAGGTCTTGTTGACTATGCTTGGAGCCATGCTGTTGTATCAGATGAAACTCACCAAACAATTAGAGAATCATGTGATTTCAGTAGTAATAATACTTGGAGCAACAACAACTGCAGCCAAGCTGTGGATGAAGTTCTAAAGCAATATAAAGAGATTGACATTTACAGCCTCTACACTTCTGTTTGTATTCCCAACTCAGCATATTCAGATGACAAATCACAAGTCATGTTGAAGAAGACCACATCTAAGATGGTAAAACCTTTTATTTGTGAAATGGACACCCCACTACTATATACTTATTCACAAACCATTAATTACCATCATTATAATAAAAGAAGGGTACGTTATCCTATTGGCCGGTATTAACCCAAACTGAAGAAATGTTTTATGGCAGTCCCAACATTCAAACTGTTTTTTTCCACAGTAATTGAAACGTAACCCGTTTAGCTTTCTGATGACATGGAAACCACGTAGAAGATTGAAAATAAGTTAAAGTTAGGAGTGTCATAATACATTTATTCAGTTTGGATTATTCCCGGCTAATAGGTCAAGGTTCGGACTACTAAAATCTAATAACCCGTAGAGTTATAAATCCACTAATTTTTCTCTTTTCGTTTAGATGCCGCGGATACTTGGAGGATATGATCCTTGCCTCGATGATTACGCAAAAGGTTACTACAATAAACCCGAGGTTCAGAAAGCTCTTCATGTTAGCGACGGTGTTCAACTCAAGAACTGGAAAATTTGCAAGTAATGAATTGAGTCACTCTCTTCAACTATGTTTGAAAACATTATCTATTATGAACTCAAAACATATTTATAATTTTGGCTTTTTGCAGCATGGACATATTCAATGGGTGGTCACAGTCAAAAGATTCAGTTCTTCCCATCTACAAAAAACTGATTGATGCAAAACTTAGGATTTGGGTATACAGGTAGTTAATTTATAAATGAGTGATTTGTTATCTAAAGTTTGAAAAGGTTGTGTTTATTAAAAGTAATCAAATTAATTTGTAATAACTTCTTGGTTTGACAGTGGAGATACTGATGGAAGAGTACCTGTGTTGTCCACAAGGTACAGCTTAAACTCTCTGGGCTTGCCTATAAAAAGAGCATGGAGGCCATGGTACAATCAAAAGCAGGTAATCTAATTTTTCTGCTCCAACTCTTTATTAAAAGCTTGTATTGCTATATGCTTACGACATAGTGGCGGCGTATCAGATGACTTTTCTTGTAGTGATATATAATGTCTTTTTGGTGTTGCGATTCAGGTTGGCGGTTGGGTTCAAGAATACGAAGGGCTAACTTTCGCAACATTTAGAGGAGCAGGTCATGCGGTGCCTATTTTCAAACCAAGTGCATCACTTGCATTCTTCACTTCATTTCTTCTCGGGGAATCTCCACCGTCTCATCGTTAAAGTTACCAGAGTTTCTCAACATTTGCAGTAAAAATGATTTTGACTCTAGATATTTAACTGTTAGCTTAAATTATAATAACATCAATAATGGTCCTATGCTACATGAAGAGGGATCTTTTTGAATTTTGATGTTTTGGTTCTCTAAAATATATGAAAATAAACAGAAATCCTTTTAATGTGATTTGATCATATATGTTCTTTTATAGTTTTGAATGATGTATGATTCTTCATCTAAGGGGGCCATTGGTGTGATTTGAAAAATGATCCTACTACACAATGACTTCAGGCTTATAATTACTACTAGGACTAAATGCCTATTATTTCCCTCGTTATTTCACATGTTTATCATAAAAAAATTACTATTTGCTGTATGAGGATTACTACCGGAAGTAATTTCAAGCTCAAAGTTATAAGTTGGTGAACTTGAGAGATTAATATTGACCAGTAGGTGAGTTGTTTATGTATCATAATTGTTTTGAATTTATAATTGGTAATGTCTTGGCTAGCATCAAGTTAGCTTAGTCTATATAAATTAAGTTATTGTTAGACATTATAGAACACATGAGATGCAACCAAGTTATGGTTCGTCAAGAAAAACGAGAGCTATGTGTAGTAAGGGTTTTTGAATTATATTTTCTCTATAATATATTGAGAGTTATTTAATTTTATTTTTGTGTGCGTTTTGGTGAGTCATATCAATTCGCGTTAATTTCTAACTCAAAATAGGTTGTTTTTTACTTTTA
Source organism: Bidens hawaiensis (assembly GCF_021521415.1). Classification (NCBI taxonomy): domain Eukaryota; kingdom Viridiplantae; phylum Streptophyta; class Magnoliopsida; order Asterales; family Asteraceae; genus Bidens; species Bidens hawaiensis. Next base: position 158,953 of record NW_027495065.1, on the reverse strand, counting down.
ACTTGTCTCCTTTGACATGTTTGATTCGAGCCACGATCTTGAGCTTCTCGACTTTCATAACCATCCCGGTCTTCATCACATCAGTCTTAACCTCTAGGAACTCCTCACGATTTATAGATGTGTTCTTTCAACTCTCCCAAACTCGATTACCTATGTTACGTGTCCTCGATCATTCCCTTGGTTGTATAGACTCGCCTGCCCAGTCCTTTGGTTGCGATATTTGTCATCGAGTCGAGCGAACATCTGTCTTCATTGATCATATCTTGTTCCTGGGCACGTCGTTCAAATCAAAACTTTGGTCAAAACATAACTCATTCAACTCGTACAAAATCCAATTTGACCAACTTGTCAACTTAGGCCCTTCCATATTTACCGACTTATGAATACGATCTAGAATTACCAACAACCAGCCCCCCCGAAATTTCGAAACCATAATTGTAACTCGATTTTTCTTGTTCATCGGACATCGATCATCTTCAGTTCTTGAACCTGTCCTTCGAATGACGGTTAAGATCTGATTTCCAACTTGAATCGAATTCTAAATTGATTAACCTAGAAAATCGAACGGTGATCTTGTCACTAACTTGGGTAGTAATTATGATTTGGCTTTGGTTCCACTGCTCCTAGAATTAATAAACAAGATAGAACACGAATTTTTAAAGTAATTGGCCGACAGTCCCTAGCTATCTTCCTTGGTGTCTCTTATTGGTTGACCATAGATATCACTATGTAGATCTCTCCTTGACAAGGACTAGAGACGCCAAGTAAGATATCTACAGAGTGAGATATAGGGTCAACCGATTAGAAACGGCAAGAAATATATCTAGGGACTACCGACGGATTGCTTTTATGGCTATAATGATAACAATACTAATGCCAATAGTGAAAGCAATTATGAGAAATATAGATTATTTAGAGCTTATGGCGAAGTTGGTTCCCAAATTAGGAATGGATAAATTATACATCCATTTGTTGGTTATTGGTATTATAACGTATTTACAAGAGACATGAGAGTTTTTTCTAAAAAAACCCACCTAGACGCGGTGTATAGCTCTATACACTGCGTATATGTGGGGTTTTTTTTTCAACCCCACCCCCACTTTTTTTTTGTTTCTTTTCCTTTTTTTCTTCTTTTTATACAATTATTTTTTTATTATTTTTTGTTTTTTGATTTTTTATTAATATATTTTAAATAGTTGTTCTTAACAATCGGCTCGATTTCTAGGAGTTCATTCAAAACAGTAAACACATATACCATCAAAACAAGTAGTTCATACATAACAACATGTTCTTATATATAAAACAAATTATAAAAAAAATCTATCTAAAGGTTGCATCATAAACATCGTCGTGGTCGTCGCCCGTAGCGTTTGAAGCCCGATCCTTGACCGACGTTGTCGTGTCGTCCACGTCTGACGCCCTATTCGCTCGCCTCATGGTCAAAACTAGGAGGTACAAATAACCAGTTGAGTGGCGGCGAAGTAATCAACGACCCGAGTCAGCTGACGCTGCATTTGTAACATCCCCCGCTCTATGAACTGTAATCGGGCGTCAATGATGATATTCAAACGCACAACGCGATATGTACCGGGAACTTGCTGCGATGGTGGCTTATATCAACAAAATAATAAAACGTTTAATAATTAGACGAATTAAAAGTAACTTAAACGATAATATAATAAACATACTTCATGTGCGTCTAGATCAACAGTTGCGTCCCCACCGGCATCCGCATCTGCGCCCCCAACCCCCTTGTCGGCTGGCTTGTCGACAGTCTACACCTCCGTTGCCGCGAGTGGGGGAGGCTGGAAAAAAGGCACTATGACATAAGGGGAGCATGATGCAACCCCCATCACAAGATGATCGTACGGGCCGTTGGCCCATGAAATCCCTGAGCAATATGCATTCTCGAGCAACAGCTGCATTCCAGCGGGCGCAGAGGGATCTTTGGGATACGTAAATCATGTACCTGCGGTTCGTACCCTAAGAAAATCGAATCGTATTGACGTACGTGCCACCCATCAAGGACCCTCGCGACTGCCGGCAAAAGTACCCGACAAAGTAGTCTAAAAATCCCCGAGTGTAAGGCCCCGTTACAGGTAGCCCTACTTTAACGTTGGATTTACTCATAAACGCGGTTCTAAATATCAGAGTTAATAAAAACTTTCGCGGAATAACATAAAAGTCAACCATTCATTACAACATCCATAACGTGTCTTTCAAATACATAACATAAAACATAGAATTTCAAACAACACGACAATCTCCAGATGCCAGCCTCTTCGGATCCTGCCATGTGTCTTCCTCAAGCCAACTGCCTCAGTCGATTAGCCTGCGTGCATACTAAAAGTCAGCTAAGCTGAGTGGGTTCTAGTTAATCATACAACATACAAAACATTCACATACTAGCATATGCACCCGGAGGTACATACCTTCATATCTTCTCACACACTTACTTACATGCACTTTCATTCTTTCTTTCATACTTACTTACATACTTTCATTCATACATATACGTTTTAAGGAGCATTCCGCCCTATAACCTTCGCCGATATTATTAGGGTCGGTCCCCTACATTCGCCGATATTATTAGGGTTGGTTCCCTACATTCGCCGATACTATTAGGGTCGGTTCCCTTCATTCGCCGACATTATTAGGATCGGTTCCCTTCATTCGCCGACATTATTAGGATCGGTTCCCTTCATTCGCCGACATTATTAGGGGCGGTTCCCTACATTCGTGCTACTATAACATACATGTCGTTTACATACTTTCCTTGACAATACGTGCAATCTCCGAAGAGCGTTCACGTACCATCAACATATCATACATACATTATTCATATCAATCATTCCTGTAACTACCACTTGACGGCACATGCAATATCCGAAGATCGTTCACACACCGTCAAGCAATCATCATACATAAATCATACAAGGCATACACTTACCACTTAGGGTAAGTGTATTAACTATCACATCGAGTATGCACACAGCCACGAAAACATAACAAGGAAGTGGGGCTAGAAACTCACCTCAATGCGGTTGCGTTCACCGTTTACGGTTATTCCCTTCTTGAGCTGTGCACGACTAACTGTATAATAATTATTCGTATCAATTATCTATTACTAGCCATATCACTAGCTTATTTGTAATGAATTCATTTTTTCTAAGTTCAGGGACCATTCTGTCCTTCTGTTAAACTTCTAATTCGTTACTTGGTCTTAGCGAACTGGACTTTCTAATTCGTTATCTCCGTTAACGAATGGACTTAACGAATCAAGGGTAATTCGTTACCCTTTTCCCTTAACGAATCGGATAAAGAATCAAGCCTAGTTCGTTAGGCTTCCTTATGCGAATCAGCTAAAGAATCACCCTAAGTTCCCCTAGCGAATCAGCTAAAGAATCATCCTCCGATTTGCTAAGTTCCCATAGCGAACTAGGGTTAGGTCAGGGAATGTCAGAACATTCCCTGACAACCTCGTATTAACTTTTCCGGCGCCGCCGCCGGATGGCCGCTGGAAAACCGCGGATTCGCCGGAAAAACAAGTTTTAACTCGTTTTTCACAGTTTTTCGTCCCGTTCGATCCAGATCTGAACTAGGGTAACCCCTAAACTCATCATAGGCTCGGTTTATACCCGATTCCACCCGGATCTCGTGACTTAAATGGTTTAACGGTGTCGGCTCGTCGTTTCGGGACCATATCCTATGGATTTAAGCTCAAACAATATCATACTATCATTACCTTGGATCGGGATCGGTTCTCTTGGTGATATCGGCTAGAGAGAGAGAGAGCTTAAGTGTGTGTTTTTGGGAGGTGTATGGAATGTGTGAAATGAATGATTAATGGGCATTTATGACTTATATAATTATGGATCATGGGCTTAAGCCCATGGTCCTTTCCTCTTTCTTTAATAGCCCAAGTCCATAACCCATGTCCATTTAACCCAATACTAGCCCGACTCATTATAACTTGTATTTTCATTTATTAACCGAAACTAGAAAGTGGGATGTTACAAGTCTTCCCTCCTTAAAGAGGTTTCATCCCCAAAACCTAACTATTACATAAACAAATTTGGATAAAATTTGCGCATCTCTTCTTCAACTTCCCATGTAGCATCCGATCCCTTGCGATGTTTCCATATCACTTTCACTAGTGGAATAACTTTACGACGAAGCTGCTTCTCCTTGCGATCAACTATCTCGATTGGTTGCTCAATGTAGTTCAGCTGTTCATCAACCTCAATGTCCATTAATGGCACGTACGATGAGTCATCATCTAGACATTTTCTCATATGAGAAACATGGAAGGTTGAGTGAATTCCTTCTAACTCTCTTGGCAAATCCAACCTGTAAGCCACTTCACCTACTCGATCTAGAATCTTAAACGGTCCAATGTACCTCGGACTCAACTTTCCACTCTTCCGGAAACGGATAATTCCTTTCCAAGGCGAGACCTTGAGCATCACATTGTCACCAACGCTAAACTCAATCGGTCGCCGCCGCTTATCAGCATACGACTTCTGTCTGTCTTGAGCAACTTTCATTCTCGCTTTGATCTGATCGAACTTCGAAGAGGTTTCTTGAACAACCTCTAGGCTTCCCATCTCTTTCTGACCAATCTCTCCCCAACATACTGGAGTTCTACAACGCCTTCCATACAACATCTCGAACGGCGGCATACCAATACTTTAATGGTAGCTGTTGTTATAAGAGAACTCTGCCAGATGCAGATGATCGTCCCAACTTCCTCCAAAGTCTAAAACACAAGCACGTAGCATATCCTCAAGGGTTTGGATCGTCCTTTCAGACTGTCCATCTGTTTGAGGATGATACATTGTACTGATGTTCAATCTTGTTCCCATGGCTTCATGGAACTTCTTCCAAAACCTCAAAGTAAAACGAGTATCTCTATCGGACACGATTGATAACGGTACTCCATGCTTAGATACAACCTCCTTAATGAACAAGCTTGCTAACGTTTCTGACGAGATAGCCTCTCGTATAGGCCAAAAGTGTGCACTCTTGGTCAAACGATCCACAACCACCCAGATGGTATCATGATGCTTAGCTGTACGAGGTAGCTTAGTTATGAAATCCATGGTGATGTGTTCCCATTTCCATTCTGGTATCTCTAAAGGTTGCATCTTCCCATAAGGCTTCTGATGCTCTGCCTTGACTTGTAAACAAGTTAAGCACTTACTGACATAATCTACCACATCATTCTTCATTCCAGGCCACCAATAGTCTCTTTTCAAATCTTGGTACATCTTCGTAGCTCCTGGATGAATTGAATATCTTGACTTATGAGCTTCATCTAAGATTCGACCTCTGGGATCTCCATGGCGCGGAATCCACATACGGTCAAACCTAGTCTTAACACCATGCGTGTTTTCCAGCAACTCGTCCTGCTGAGCAAAAATCCTTTCTTTCTTTACTAGTCCTTCATCTACCAGCACTTCTGACTGCACCTTGATGATTTCTTCAAAAAAGCTTGAGTTCATAATTAGCTGATATGACTTTACTGCTGCAATACCTTCCTCATTCTTACGGCTTAGCGCATCAGCGACCACGTTAGCTTTACCAGGGTAGTACTTAATATCGCAGTCGTAATCCTTTATCAACTCCAACCATCTTCTCTGTCTCATGTTCAATTCTTTCTGCTCGAAGAAGTACTTTAAACTCTTATGATCTGTGTAAATTGTACACTTAGTACCATACAGATAGTGTCTCCATATCTTGAGAGCATGCACTACTGCTGCTAGCTCCAAATCATGCGTCGGATAAGTACTCTCATGGACTTTCAACTGTCTAGACGCGTAAGCTATCACCTTTCCTCGTTGCATCAACACGCAACCTAACCCACAATGCGAAGCATCAGTACAAACAATCAAATCCTCGTCACCATCGGGTAAAGAAAGGATTGGAGCTTGCGTGAGTCTCTTCTTTAACTCCTGGAAAGCCTCTTCCTGAAACTTACCCCAACTGAATACTATCGACTTTCGGGTCATACCACGGTGCGGCTATCTTGGAGAAACCTTCGATGAATCTCCTATAGTAGCCAGCTAACCCTAAGAAGCTTCGTATATTAGTCGGGTTCTGCGGAGTCTTCCAATTCGTTATCGCTTCAATCTTAGCTGGGTCCACGGTAATCCCTTCAGGATTGATCACGTGACCTAGAAATTGCACTTCTCGCAACCAGAACGCGCATTTCAAAAACTTAGCATACAACTTCTCTTTCTTCAGAGTCTCCAATACTTCTCGTAGATGCTCAGCATGATCAGACTCGCTTTTGGAATAAATCAATATATCGTCGATGAAGACAATGACCGACTTATCCAACATTGGCCGACACACCCTATTCATCATATCCATAAATGTTGCGGGAGCATTCGTTAGACCGAATAACATTACGAGGAACTCGTAGTGTCCATACCGCGTCCGAAACACTGTTTTAGGGATGTCTGCCTCTTTCAATTTCAACTGGTGATAGCTTGATCTGAGATCTATTCGTGAGAACCAACTTGACCCTTGCAGTTGGTCAAACAGATCGTCAATCCTTGGCAAAGGATATCTATTCTTTACCGTAAGCTTGTTCAACTCGCGATAGTCTATGCACATTCTCATACTTCCATCTTTCTTCTTCACGAACAACACTGGCGCCCCCCAAGGAGAAACACTTGGTCTTATGAAACCTTTGTCGAGGAGTTCTTGCAGTTGGGACATCAATTCTTTCATCTCAAATTATATCTTCGTACTAAGTCTATCTGGAATTATATCTCACGTTCCGATGGCAACCCCGGAAGATCCTTAGGGAAAACTTCTGGGTAGTCGCACACGATAGGAACATCTTTCATTTCTTACATCTCGGCTGTAGCGTTGACAACATACGTCAGGTAGGCACCACACCCTCGCCTTACTAACCCCTCGGCTTTATCATCGAAATGACGTTAAACCCTGAACTTTCCTTATCGCCATAAACCGTCACCGCACTACCATCTAAAGACTTTAGCTTTATTATCCTACTCTTACATACTATCTGAGCTTCGTATTCAGACAACCAATCCATCCCCAAAACTACATCGAACCATCCTAAGGTCATAACATACAAAGTGACAGGGAACTCATGTCCCTCTAATTCTATCTTACAATTCTTAACCATTTGCATTATTTTCACTGAGGTGTCACTAGCGGTTTCTACTATGAAGGTTTCAACCACTCGGCAACTTTTCTTTTAGCTAGCTTACTAAATGTCGTAGCTACAAAACTTCTATTCGCACCCGAATCAAATAATACTGAAGCAGAAATACCGTTTACTAAGAACGTACCCTTCACAACATCAGGAATCTGCCTAGCTTGTTCCGGGGTCAGCATGTAGGCTCTTGTTCTCGGCCTCGCTTGATCTGCATCTTTCTTCTCACTCCCTCCTGCTTCACCACTGGTACAAGTCCTCACCAAGTGACCTATCTGTCCGCACTTATAACACGCGGTCTTCGCATAGCAATCTTGGGCAAAGTGCCCCATCTTACCACATTTGTAGCAGGCATTTGACCCTGATCTACACTCCCCACCATGGGACTTCCCACACTTGCGGCACACCTCAAACCCAGTGCCCCACTTGCACTCTCTAGTGTGCATCTTTCTGCACGTCCTACATGACCTTTTCTCCCACACTATTGGTTGCTTGTTCTTGGGATTCCACATCTGAGTACCAGGTCGTTTGGCAGGCGCGACCCACTTCTTCTCCTTCTTCTATTCCATAGCCACCTCATCTGTCAAGTCCTCATAAACCGTTTCCGCGAGCCCCACAGCGGAATCAAAAGTACCTGGTCTACCAGCCTTGACCAAGACACGGACATTCTGTGGCAGTCCCCTGAGGTAGCATTTGATCCGCTTGGCCTCGGTGTTTACCATGTCTGGCACCAACCTTGACAGACAGTTGAATTCAGTGAGGTGTTCTCGGTGCGTCATCTTACCCGCCTTCAGACTCAAGAACTTCATCTCAACCTTTTCTATCGCTGCATCAGCACGGAATCGTTTCATCACTAACTCCTTCAGATCGTCCTATCTTAAGGCCTTGATCTCTTCTCGTCTCTTCCTTTGCTCAACTGTCTCCCACCAGTACATCGCCTCCTCACCGAATGATTGGGTAGCATACCCCACAGCTTGGTCGGGACGACATTCGCTAATTCGGATAATTTTGTCCATCGCGGTTATCCATTGGAGAGTAGCGATTGCGTCTCCCAAGCCGGTTAACTCCGGTGGATCACAGCCTTTGAAAGACTTATAGTTGCACCCACCTCGGCCCCTTTTCTTGTCATCAACCTTCACTGACTTAACCACGCTTGATTCTTCCCCCTCCTCTTCATCATTCTTCTTACCATCTCCTACCGCCCTTTCAGCGGTTCTTTCACGGCCTCCAGCAGACCCTTCAACATTCCAGTTCTTCGCAGCAGCTGCTACCCGCTTGAGCAATGACAGCTTGAACAGCAGAGTCAAGTTGATACCCTTCGTTGTTACTCGGATTTCCACCGGTTGCACTTCCTTCGCATTCATTTTTAGTAGCGGCCTCTACTGACGGCTCTCGGGCAACACGTGGCCAACCACGACGTCCTGTACGCCCTCCTTTTCCAGCAGATTTCTTAGCTCTAGCCATTCGTATTCTATAAGGAAACACAAACGTCATCACTTAAGGAATCATTTAGTACAAGGATAGTAAGGCTAACAGGTAATAACAGTGGCCAGCTGTGATTAGCTGATCACGTTACTTTCCGTGTCCTATACACTTCCTCTTATGAGTCTATTTGTGCTAGTTCTATTTCTAACAGTTAGACATTCAAACAGTTCATATCATCACGTACCCTATCCCTAGCAATTAAGCTAGCATTCATACATTCCTTATTTAGCTACTACGCAAACATTTATTCATTATTCTACTTTACATGTGAATTTAATCACATACTTTACATTTACTTAGCTTGCTTAAGTGACACATGGCATTCTCGTACTGGCATCTTCTTTCTTTTCTTACTTTAATCCCATTCTCTGTTCGAGAATAAGCATGTAGAATGCTTAAATCTCTCGAACTTTACTCTGATACCAACTTGTAAGGCCCCGTTACCAGTAGCCCTACTTTAACGTTGGATTTACTCATAAACGTAGTTCTAAATATCAGAGTTAATAAAAACTTTCGCGGAATAACATAAAAGTTAACCATTCATTACAACATCCATAACGTGTCTTTCAAAAACATAACATAAAACATAGCATTTCAAACATCACGACAATCTCCAGATGCCAGCCTCTTCGGATCCTGCCATGTGTCTTCCTCAAGCCAACTGCCTCAGTCGATTAGCCTGCGTGCATACTAAAAGTCAGCTACGCTGAGTGGGTTCTAGTTAATCATACAACATACAAAACATTCACATGCTAGCATATGCACCCGGAGGTACATACCTTCATATCTTCTCACACACTTACTTACATACGCACTTTCATTCTTTCTTTCATACTTACTTACATACTTTCATTCATACATATACGCTTTAAGGAGCATTCCGCCCTATAACCTTCGCCGATATTATTAGGATCGGTCCCCTACGTTCGCCGATATTATTAGGGTTGGTTCCCTACATTCGCCGATACTATTAGGGTCGGTTCCCTTCATTCGCCGACATTATTAGGATCGGTTCCCTTCATTCCCCGACATTATTAGGGGCGGTTCCCTACATTCGTGCTACTATAACATACCTGTCGTTTACATACTTTCCTTGACAATACGTGCAATCTCCGAAGAGCGTTCACGTACCATCAACATATCATACATACATTATTCATACATCATATATATTCATACATACATCATTCATACATCATACATATCAATCATGCCTGTAACTACCACTTGACGGCACATGCAATATCCGAAGATCGTTCACACACCGTCAAGCAATCATCATACATAAATCATACAAGGCATACACTTACCACCTAGGGTAAGTGTATTAACTATCACATCGAGTATGCACACAGCCACGAAAACATAACAAGGAAGTGGGGCTAGAAACTCACCTCAATTGGTTGCGTTCAACGTTTACGGTTATTCCCTTCTTAAGCTGTGCACGACTAACTGTATAATAATTACTCGTATCAATTATCTATTACTAGCCATATCACTAGCTTATTTGTAATGAATTCATTTTTTTCTAAGTTCAGGGACCATTCTGTCCTTCTGTTAAACTTCTAATTCGTTACTTGGTCTTAGCGAATTGGACTTTCTAATTCGTTAGCTCCGTTAACGAATGGTCTTAACGAATCAAGGGTAATTCGTTACCCTTTTCCCTTAACGAATCGGATAAAGAATCAAGCCTAGTTCGTTAGGCTTCCTTAAGCGAATCAGCTAAAGAATCACCTTAAGTTCCCCTAGCGAATCAGCTAAAGAATAACCCTCCGATTCGCTAAGTTCCCATAGCGAACTAGGGTTAGGTCAGAGAATGTCAGAACATTCCCTGACAACCTCGTATTAACTTTTCCGGCGCCGCCACCGGAAAACCGCGGATTCGCCAGAAAAACGAGTTTTAACTCGTTTTTCACCGTTTTTCGTCCCGTTCGATCCAGATTTGAGCTAGGGTGACCCCTAAACTCATCATAGGCTCGGTTTATACCCGATTCCACCCAAATCTCATGACTTAAATGGTTTAACGGTGTCGGCTCGTCGTTTCGGGACCATATCCTATGGATTTAAGCTCAAATAATATCATACTATCATTACCTTGGATCAGGATCGGTTCTCTTGGTGATATCAGCTAGAGAGAGACTAGAGAGAGAGAGAGCTTAAGTGTGTGTTTTTGGGAGGTGTATGGACTGTGTGAAATGAATGATTAATGGGCATGTATGACTTATATAATTATGGATCATGGGCTTAAACCCATGGTCCTTTCCTCTTTCTTTCATAGCCCAAGTCCATAACCCATGTCCATTTAACCCAATACTAGCCCGACTCATAATAACTTGTATTTTCATTTATTAACCGAAACTAGAAAATGGGATGTTACACCGAGCGAGGTTGCAGGGCCTGCCGGTCAGCAGAAACTGCAAACAATAGGTCAAAGAGGCTGCAGTGCTCCGTGCCCTGACTACTCCCCATAACAGACGTGGCAATCAACTTATGAATGTACATTTATAGTATAGTATAGTATAGTATAGTATAGTATAGTATACAGTGGCGGACCCAGGATTTTTTGCCAATGGGGTCCCAATTTTTTCGGTTTACAGAATTTTCGGGTGGGTCGTTATCTGGTCGGGTCGGGTCGAGGTGAGGAACATAATAAAATACGAAAATATGGTGTCATTGGAAATGAGTAATTAGAAAGAATATTAGAAATTAGATGAAACATACACTTTTAATTCATTTTTATTCATACCTGAAAAACATAAACGTAAGCTATATATATAGTCTTACATAAATGACCAAAAATAGAAAACTAACTCTAACACAAATAAATGATTAATTATATTATACATACACAAGATAAATAATAAAAGAATATGCAAAACCCATGTTGACATTATATATGTTGCATGTTGATAATGACTATATGAGAGAAACTAACGAAAAACACAAATACCCTAACTAAATAACTAAGACTAGGATATTAAAAAAAACAAAAAAAAAAACAAAAAACAAAGGAGTATAGTGAGGCTTGAACCTGAAACCTCTCAAAGGAAAAACAAAGGACTTTCCACTAGACCAGTTCAATCTTAATATTATGGGTTCCAAGTATTAATTTTTATGGGGTCCTTACAAAATTTAATATACCGCCTCTAAGTAATTTTTAATAAACATTGGTGTCAAGGGAACCCGATTGGACGTATGTGGGTCCGCCCATGATAGTATAGTATAGTACAGTATAGTACAATATAGTACAATATAGTATAGCATAGCATATCATAGCATAGTATCGTATAGTTATGACATTTGTCAATTTTTCGTATTTGTATTTTTATTTGTTTTTGTTGAATCGACCCGTTTTGTCATTTCAATGTACTTGTTTTGAAAGTTATCAATTGATATCAAGAGCAATGATTTAAAGTTCGTATCCGTGTATTATCTATTTGTATTTTTCAATTAACGAATCTCCGAGCCTTAAAAGTTTATAAAATAACCAAGTTCAAACTATTCGGGTATAAAACATAAGCAATCTAAATATATATAAAGATACTAGTAGGTGCCCGCGCGATGCAGCGGCGTCGCTGATTTACAGTGTGATACTCGTTTTGTATTAGTTTATCTATGCTTTCATGACATATTATGTATTAGTTTTGTTTGTTTTCGTATTCGTTACATCGGCATGGTCTATCTATGCCATAAGCATAACATAACTCAATTAAGTAAAGAAAAGTCATAAATATAAAAAAGATAATATAAGTCATAAATACCATTTCAGTTTTAATAAACCAACACAAGAATAAGAGACCTACCTAGTTGGTCAATGAAGGTCTACACACAAAGGCTACTGTTTGCTTTATTCTTTATTCTCTGTCAAGCAAAAAAGAATTAGTAAACAAAATAGGGAACACAAATACAAAGATTTACAACATAACTGAAAAAAAATAATATATTGAAGATAGATTTACAAAAATTAATTTTATCTTGTATCAAATACATAAAAGAACTATTATATATAAAGTTGTAAGAAAAATGTATAAAGATCATTAATTTAAAAATGGATAAGGATTATTAATGACACATATACTCAAGTTTATTTTCCTAGAATAGTGGAAAAATAAATGTTTACCAAAACACAAAACTGCAAAACTATTAAAACCAGTTCAGTTTACAATTTGGTTCCAAGTGCCAAACTGACAAACCATTAAAACTGAACTATGCGTATTTCAAACCGGTTCAGTTTACACTACTCGTTCCAAGTTCCAAACCGTGAACCGGTTGGATTTCTTTGGTTCGGTCATTTTCACCATCGCGAATCAGACCGTACGTATTTCAAACCGGTCGAAATAAATTTGGTATGAACAACATTTTATGCACAGTACACCATTTTCAAACTAATAGCAAGCACAAAAAAGAAAGGTAGTAGTGCTTACTCTGCACTATAGTGTTTGAGTAGTGGGTTGGCAGCAGAACCGTCGAGATAGTAGATGTATGCTTCAGTAGCAGCATTTTCAGGGTTCATAACCTGAATTGCAATATAAATGTTAGAAGTAAAGTCAAAATTAGTCAAATATAGTAAAGGTCAAAAGTCAATTGGTTAGTTTAAACTCATTGATATAGTTATTAGTTTTGGGTTGTTATAAGTAATAAATATGAATAAGTTGTTATAAGATATATATAGGTCAGACTGCAGTTGTGTCCTATAACTTCAGATTTGAAAAGCTGTTACAAATACATCCTTTCAACTAACAAAATCTCTATTTATTGTTAAATTTTTTAAAATGACAATTTTACCCCTACGAGCTTTTGAATAAAAGGCTATAATTAGAAACATTGCAAAAGAATCGACCAAGTTTCATAAAATATCAAGGCTCGGTTCATTTACGTGCTTTTTCACTATACTTTATTTGTAAAATAGGTTGACCAATTAGACTTTTATGGCATACATCAAAAAGGTAAAAACTTTAGTCACCCTGCGACATAAAAAACTGCATTTTCAAGCATTAGCAACTTATTAGCAGAACCGATGGCCAAAGCACCACCAGAGCCGCCTTCACCCATCACAATGGAAACAATCGGCGCCTTAAGAACGAACATAGTCCTTAAATTGTGTGCAATCGCTTCACCCTGCATACAAATGTATTAACCACTAATATGTTTAACAACAATAAATTAATAACATTTATAATAATATATAGTTACATGTGGTTTGTACATACCTGGCCTAATTCTTTTAATTTAAGGTCAGCAAATGCCCCTGGAGTGTCAATAAATGTGAAAATAGGGAACCCGTGGTGATCTGCATAGTACATCGTCCGAAGCGCCTTACGGTACCTACAAGAAACATATTAACATTTAAGTTCAACACAATGTTATGATTTTTGGATCCATGTGCATTTCAAAACTGGCTATGTGATATTTAATAATATTAAATATCTTACCCGTGTGGCGTGGACATTCCAAAGTTTCTTTGAATATTCTCTTTGGTATTTCTACCTTTTTGATGGCCCATAAACATGAACCGCCTTCCATCAATTGTTCCAATGCCCGTAACTACTGCAGGATCATTATATCCGGCCCGGTCACCATGAAGCTCAACAAACTGTAAATTTCATAATACATAAGAGGGTATTTCTGTCATGTAAAGTTATTTAAGGTTTTAACATCATTTTTTCGAAACCTTACCTTATCGGCAATGTTAAAGACATGATCAAGGAAAGTTAGTCTGTTTGGGTGTTGTGCATGCAATATTGACTCATTGTATTGGAGTCAAATGTGTATATAGATCTCTAAGATCCTGCAAAAGATATGCATAAACGTTAGAATAAATGATAGATTGGAAAAAAAGTAAATGATCCTTATATAGGATTGTAAACAAACTAAATATTCAGTGAACTGTTAGGTGGAATTTTTGTTTATATTCCTTTATTTTATAAACAAATGAACGGATATGAGCACATGTCTGTTTTTTCATTTATGTTCGTGAACGTTTGTTAAAATTCATTCATTTATAAACATTTATGTCCATTCATTTATGTTCATTAGTTTATGCTTGTTTAAGTTCATTCTTTTGTGTTCGTTAATATATTCAATTATACTTTTTAGGTCCATTACAATATAGTCTATTTATAATAAATTTTTAAGACCAACACATTGTTGTTCACATTTACAATTAATTAAGTTTAGTTCAGTTACGTTCATTCGTCTATGTTCAGATGTGTTTGTCGATTATATTGTTCATAGACAGCATAAACAAACACGTTCACTTTCTTAACGAAAGAGTATGAACAAGAAGACTTCGTTCGTTTAACTGTTCGAGACCGATCATTTGTTCGGTTAAAGTTAAAACGAATGAAGAACGGTTCGTTTACGAGCATATAATCTTATATCTTACTTCAGTAACAAAATATTCCTTGTCTAGTTGTCTTCCAAAAATAAATACTTATATTTAACAAAAGGATCTATAATTCCCTCAAAATAGGTCTAATGAAAGGGGTAATTAGGTAATTCCACATGCTGATATTTGGTCTCTAAAGAGATTATTTGATCACTGAAATCCAGACCAGTTTCATTAGCCATCTTTTGCACCTGAAAACATCAAAAACAATATTTTAAACTATCTTCAACATGCCATACTTCAAAATGATCACATTAAAACATTTAAAAATCATTACATCAATAATTTTCTTCTGCAAGTCCATAAGTGGTTTCTCAAATTTCAATGTACCGGGCTTCGGTTTTTCCTTCAAAGGCTTAAACGGTGTAAGATGACTAAGAAATCCACCCTTAACATTAGGCTCCGGATCTTGAGGCCATGGGTACTCGTGTCTTTTCACTTTTCTTACTTTTGCAATTATGTTTAACCCTGTTCTCCTGGTGGAACCCACATTCCCTCTTCCTAATGTTTTTAATGGTACACCGTTAATTGAGCTTCGAAGAAGATCAGAAGCTGATGTGGCAGACGACAAGCTCCCGGAAAATGTAACTGAAGATTAAGATACCGAAGCCATTTCAAGATTCAAAATCTTTCCCTAATCAACCAGAAAAGAAAATAAAAATAGATTTGCAAAAGTTAGCATTGTTAATTTTTCATATGATTCTGTATTTTTTTTGTTGCAAAATAAATTTATAGTCTTAAACTCTTAATATGCAAAAAATAAATATAAATTAAAAAAAAGTTCGGGTTAAACAGCGTGTTTATGTGTCAACCCACGAATACGTGTCGTGTAGGCATGTAAAAGAATCAAGTGAAGCATGTTCTTGTTCGTGCGTTTAACTTTAACCGAACAAACAATCGCACAGTTAAACAAACAAAGTTTGTTGTTCGTGTCCGTTTATGTTTGTTCTATAGCAGTATAAATGACTACACAAACTTTAGCAAATGAACATAACTAATCTAAAACCAATTAGCAATAAACCAGAACAACAATATGTGGGGCATAAAAAGAAATGCACAAGCCACAAGACATGTGTTCATGTTCGTTCATTTTACCAAATTAACAAAAGTTTTTGTTCATGCCCGTTCGTTTATTAATCAAACTACATAAACGAACTTTCCACCAAACGGTTCACTGAACATCCGGTTCACTTACAATCCTAGTGCCATATACGGGTTCAACCATATTCAAAACAATATTATTATTATATCAAATGACATAATGTGATAACTTGTATAATACTATAATCACCTTGATTTTATTATCATCCGCACCGTTGCTTGGGAATCATCTTCTTCCTTTGAACAAGTTGTGGTCATCTGAGAAACCTATGCTCATCCTTCTTCGGAGGGGAGGTTCCACAGACTCCAACCTGTTTCGGCCCTTCATCATTTTCTCCTGAAATAATCATCAAAATTACTGAATATATATAGAATCTGAACACAAAAACAGAAACAAAGTCCTAACAAAAGTTAAAAGATCATACCATCTTCTTCTTCGTTGCCTCTGGCTTTTCACATTTATTCGATTTAAATGACATTACGTTCCTTCAACTGCCTTCATTAACCGAAGAAGCATAATCGTTGTCTGTCACCGCCTCGTTTATGTCGGTCCTTATTGTCCATGCTTCTGGAATGTTCATGTCCTTTACTCTCGTTCGATTTTTTCCTTATAACATCCTGCCATATGTTCTTTAACTGTTATTCGCTTATAGGCTTGATTAAGTAATCACACGCCCCGTGTCAGATTCCTCCCAAAACAAGATTTGTTCTTCCGTCTGCTGACATCACTGCAAATAATAAAATCATGTTTAGTTAACAAAACAATATTTAAATCAAAGATTAAAAAAGGAAAATTATATACTTATGACGAGAAGATCCATTTCCAAACCAACGAGTTCAAGGAGTCTAAAACCGTCCATATCAGGCATGTGCACGTCCATTAATAGCACATCATAACCGCCTTTTCGTTCCCTTAGTAAGTTGAAAGTCATGGTTGCTTGAGATGCACCATCAAAATAGTCATTTAAGCTCAGTCTCCCCCGTGAAACTGAGATGCACAATTAAAATAGTCACAGACCCCATCACCGCATTGTGACCTAAACCCTAGGTTGGTCGAAAAAAAAAACACGAAGTTAAAGATCGGGTCTAAATACGTATCGATTTACAGAAAGCTAAAACGTAGGTATAATATTTTACCTGATTTGTCAAACCAGAATGACTTTCGTCGAATTTAGGTCGCCGAAATGTCGGTTCCACGGTCGGAACCCTAACTGCTGCCATCACCGTCGATCTTCAAAGGTTTCACCACTATCGTCGGAGGAACTAAACAACAGAGCATTAGAATGATATATCACAGCACAATAAAAGGGAAAGAACATACCACATGAAAAGAACCATGCCAGATCTGCATAAAAATGGACAAATATTAACATAACAATCTCCATTGCAAGCCATTTGAAGACCGGAAACCCTATATCTGAAAAGCAAAAGTGAATATTTTGGATGGTTGGCTGGATATGGACGGGATTTCAAAGTAAACCTAGATCTGAAAATCAAACGCATTGGATAGTTGTAAGCTAGGCTTCAAGTCTTGTAAACTCTTAACTTTAAGAGTTTTAGGGTGCAATTACGTTATTGTCCTTCCTATTTATATTTTAAGATAGTATAGATAACAAGTTTTAATTTAGCTAAGTATATTTATAAAGTTCAAGGTTTAAAATATAAATAAGTTTATATATATTTATAAAGTCTAAGGTTTAAATTGTAAATTGGATTTAAATTTTAATATAATAATAATAATATTCAACCAACCCTTCCCCCCTCACCCCA
The DNA here is from genome assembly GCF_021521415.1 of Bidens hawaiensis. Classification (NCBI taxonomy): domain Eukaryota; kingdom Viridiplantae; phylum Streptophyta; class Magnoliopsida; order Asterales; family Asteraceae; genus Bidens; species Bidens hawaiensis. The sequence goes on along the minus strand of NW_027495065.1, from coordinate 141,017 downwards.
TCGCTTTTCCGGCAGAACTTCTGGCCGCCGGATTCCGGCGCTGGCAAGGCGTAATGACACATTTAAGACTCCGTTTGACACATTAAATCTTCCTAAATGACTTCTCCTCTAACGCCAAACAATAATAAATGATTAATTTCTCCATTAACAACCTAATTAACTCCTTTTAATCACCCAACCATTGGTTTATCATCAAAACCTTAATAACACGAATTAAACACCCAGCGGGTCAATTGAGACTATAAATAGGACGATAATCTTCGTCTAAAGTTAATAAAAACATTACATTATACAAACAAACTGTTGTAAAGCCCCGTTCCCGGTAGCCCTACTTTAGCGTCGGATTTACTCAATAACACAGTTCTACAAATCAGAGTTTATCAAAACTTTCGCAGAAACGTTAACTGAAATCATTTGTTACAAAACATAAAATCTTTTCTTTAAAACCAACTTAAAACATCACATTTTAAACACCATTTCTTTCGTATTCAGATGGCAGCCGTTCAATCCATACCATGTGTCATCCTCATGCCATCTCGATAAACATGTATACCTGCGTGCATACTAAAAGTCAGCTACGCTGAGTGAGTTCTAGTTAATCAGGCGACATACAATACATACACATATCATACATACATACATACATACATATCTGAATATACATATCCATACTTAACCAATTACCCTACTACCATACATACATATCTACAATCACTAACCCTGGTCTACCGAGAGTACGATCATAGTCCGCTGTCTATACCTATACTCAAGGTTGTGAACACGTAAAAGGTCCGCAGTCCTTACCTATGTTCATCAGTTATGGTATGTGCAAGGTCCGCAGTCCTTCCCTATACCATCCTATATTGACAACACGTACAAGGTCCTCAGTCCTTCCCAATGTTGCAACCTAAACCATAGCATGTACGAAGTCCGCAGTCCTCCCCTATGCTACCACAACACAAATATAGCACGTATAAAGTCCATAGTCCTTTCCTGTGCTGACGCCCATCTACATTACGTATAAGGTCCGTAGTCCTTATCTACGTTGCCGTCTATCTCCTATAACACGTATAAGGACCACCGTCCCTATCTACTTCTACATCTATCATCTACATCACGTATAAGGCCCGAAGTACTTAACTACGCCATCACCAGCCGAGTCTATGTCCAACAGAAGTTAGAGGGATTCGCCATCCTAACTTACTATGTCGAACGTAGGTCTCACATACCATTAGTATACCTGTATACACATACTTCACATATACAATAATTACATTATAGCCTAAGAACACTCTAGGCGTTCTTTACATCATTCATTTAACAACCATACCCCTTGTCGATACATGCAATATCCGAAGATCGTTCACGCCCCGACAAGTTTTCATTTGTAATGTTCATACATCTTTCATATATAATATCCATACCTTTATTTATAACCTGATAGTACATGCAATATCCGAAGATCGTTTGCGTACAAGACAAGAAATCATTCATATCTATTACATATATCACATATGGCATACACTTATCACTTAGGATAAATGTATTAACAACACATCGAGTATGCACACAGCCCTGAAAACATAACAAGAAAGTGGGGCTAGAAACTCACCTGAATCCTGCTACGTTCACCGATAGTAGTTAATCCTTTCTTTAGCTAGCACGACTAACTGTATAACGATTACACATATCAATTAACTACTACTATCTATAACGCGTTTCTAGTCTATTTACAACCCTCAACGAACGGGGGTTCGGGGGAAGCGCCCCTGACAGCGGGGTTCTAGGGGCGGCAGCCCCTAGCAGGGTCCAAGGGGCAGAGCCCCTGGCTGGGGTCGAGCTGTCTAATTCGTTACCAAATCCTCCTCCATTTGCTATAACGAATGGCCTAGTTCGTTATCTCAATTATAACGAATTGAGTCTGATTCGCTAACTGATTCATTACCTTATCTTCATCTGATTCGTTACCCATACATAGCTTAATTCGTTATCTGAATTATGACGAATGGTGAGTAACGAATCGCTTGATTCTTTATTTGAATCATAACGAACTGGGTAGCTAATTTGTTATCTTGACAGAACGAATGGGCGAGTAACGAACTACCTGATTTGTTATCTTAATTATAACGAATCATCTAGTTCTTATCCAGACTTTGACTCAAGGGTCAAAGTCAAAATCGTCAAGAACAATAATAGTCAACATATCTTAGATCTGCAATTAAACCTTCAATTCTTAACGAAATTGTAAGGCCCCGAACCCGGTGACCCTACTTTAGCGTCGGATTTACTCATAAACACAGTTCTTCAAATCAGAGTTTATTAAAACTTTTTGCGGAATATAAAACATCAATCATTTGTTACAAAACATTAAATCTTTTCTTTGATACCATAACACAAAACTTTATATTTAAAACATCTTTACTTCTTCCTTCAGATGCCAGCCGTTCAATCCATGTCGTGTGTCATCCTCATGCTAACTCTATAATCAGCTCACCTGCGTGCATACTAAAAGTCAGCTACGCTGAGTGAGTTCTAGTTAATCGAACGCCATACAATACATACACATACATACATATCCGTAGATACATATCCATACTTCACTAGTTACCCTTCTGTTCTACATACATACTTGCTACCATACATACATACATATCTACAATAACTAACCTCAGTCTACCGAGAGTACGTTCATAGTTCACCGTCTATACCTGTACTCAAGGTCGTGAACACGTACAAGGTTCGCAGTCCTTACCTATGTTCACCATTTATGGTACGTACAAGGATCGCGGTCCTTCCCTATACCATAGTACATCCACAACACGTACAAGGTTCGCAGTCCTTCCCTATGTTGCAACCTAATTCATAGCACGTACGAGGTTCGCAGTCCTCCCCTATGCTACAAAATCAGCACGTATAAGGTTCACAGTCCTTTCCTATGCTGAAATACATCCACAACACGTACAAGGTTCGCAGTCCTTCCCTATGTTGCAACCTAATTCATAGCACGTACGAGGTTCGCAGTCCTCCCCTATGCTACAAATACAGCACGTATAAGGTTCACAGTCCTTTCCTATGCTGACGCCTATCTACATTACGTATAAGGTTCGCAGTCCTTATCTACGTTTACATATATCATCTACTTCACGTATAAGGCTCGCAGTCCTTAACTACGCCATTACCAGCCGAGTCTATGTCCGACAGAAGCTAGAGGGATTTGCCATCCTAACTTACTATGTCGAACGTAGAACTCACATGCCATTCGTGTACCTATATACACATACTTACATTATAACATAAGAACACTCTAGGCATTCCTTACCTCATTCATTTAACAACCATACCCCTTGTCGTTACGTGCAATATCCGAAGATCGTTCACGCCCCGACAAGTGTTCATTTGAAACATTCATACATCTTCGATATATAATATTCGTACCTTTATTTTTAACCTGACAGTACGCGCAATATCCGAAGATCGTTCGCGTACCGACAAACAATCATTCATATCTATCACACATATCACATATGACATACACTTATCACTTAGGATAAATGTATTAACAACACATCGAGTATGCACACAGCCCCGAAAACATAACAAGGAATGGGGCTAGAAACTCACCTGAACACGGTTACGTTCACCGTTAATCGTAATCCATTTCTTCAGCTGTGCACGGCTGACTGTATAACAAGTACACGTATCAAACAACTATCACTACTCATATCATCTTTCCAGTCTTAACTACTACCCACAACGAACGGGGATCCGGGGGCAGCGCCCCTGGCAGCGGGGTCTAGGGGCGGCAGCCCCTAGCAGGGTCCAAGGGGCAGAGCCCCTGGCTGGGGTCGAGCTGCCAGGTCAGCTTGGAAAAATTTTATTTACATTAACTGTCTTAACACATTTTCCATTAGGTTTTTAATTTATTTTCTAAGCGAACTTAACTTTAGGCGAAGTTAAACCTTAGGCGAACTTAGCTTTAGGCGAAGTTAAACCTCAGGCGAACTTGGCTTTAGGCGAAGTTAAACCTCAGGCGAACTTAGCTTCAGGCGAAGTTACACCTTAGGCGAACTTAGCTTCAGGCGAAGTTATCATCAGGCGAACTTAACTTTACAGCGAAGTTGCCATCAGTCGAACTTAGCTTGCAGGCGAAGTTCATCAGGCGAACTTAGCTTGCAGGCGAAGTTCATCAGGCGAACTTAGCTTGCAGGCGAAGTTGTCGTTTGCAGGTTCTGTTTGCTCTTAGATCCTTCGTTTCTTAACCAAATAACTCGATTTAGGTACCCATGGAATCGTCTGACCAGCGCCTACAAACCCCAACTATCAAATCGACCTAACATCGATGTTTAGAGGGTGCGATTTAGGCATAAAGGTATAGGTTCTTTTTTTTTATCAATCGATTAACCCATCAAATCATAACCATTTTCAGTAAGATTAGCTTTGTTGAATTCGTTTTTACCATACAAACTCAGATCTATCATTTCTCAAATCAAATCGAACCTATACGAACGATTTCTAACTATAAACGTACCTTGAACGAGTCGAACTACGAACCCGGTTAAGCCTTGATGTTGTTTTGGTCCGTCACGACGTTCCAGCACCAACAAGCTCGGGTTTTCGCCTTCGGATCTTGGTTCGGGTCGTGTGTGTTTTGGGTGTGTGTATGGAATATGTGAGAAATGGTGGTTAAGGGTATTTATATTAGGGATCATGGGCTTAAGCCCATGGACTCTCCTTCCTTCGTTCATAACCCAAGTCCATAACCCATATCCATTACCCAACACTAGCCCGACCCATACCAACTCCTACTCTATTTATATCCCGATAACCCGAGTAAACTTTCCCTCTATTATCAAGTAATATAATTAATATCATTTTTGGAAATTTCGGGATGTTACAGAAATATCATGATTTTGGTATCATTGGAATCGTCTATGCAGCGCCTACAAACCCTAACCATCACATCGACCAAACATCCATGTTTAAGGGGTGCGATTTGTGCATCTAGTTACGGGTTATATTATGTTAACAATTAACCTATTAAATGCTAATCAAATTTAGTAAGGTTTGTTTCATTAGATTCGTTTTAATCATACTAACACAGATCTATGATTTCCCAAACCAAACCGAACCTATATGAATGATTTCTGTATATAAACGTACCTTAAATGAGTCGTTCTACAAACACGATCTGGTCTTGATGTTGTTTAGGTTTGACACGACGATCTAGCACCAACAAGCTCGGGTTTTCAACTTTGAATCTAGGCTCGGGTTAAAGGATGGTGTGTGTGTTTCTCAAGGTGTAGGCTATGGTGTAGTGATAAAAATGGAAAGGATTAAGGTTTAAGGGGTTTTTATATTCCCTTAAGCCCATGGACCTAAGGCCCATCTTTCCTTTTTGGTCCATCTTTAATTCTATTAACCAAGCCCGCTACCACTTAAGCTTTATTATCATGTTATTATCATTAACCCACTAACTCGAATACTTCACCCGACTCAAATATTATATTAAATATTATTCTAGGATTTTCGGGATGTTACAAGTCTTCCCTCCTTAAAGAGGTTTCGTCCCCGAAACCTAGCTTATTCCTTAAAAAAGGAACACCTTTTTCTTTATAATCGCACACTTTATTGAATCAACTTCGCTTTCTGAGTTATCCTTCTTACTCCCGACTTTGCAGCCATCGAATGTTGGTCATGTGTTTTAGCTATTTAAGGTAGCTTGTCCATGAGACCCTCGATGTACCAAGACTCATCTCATCCTTCCAAGGGCTTCGTTTAGTACTTTTAACACTATTGTCTAAAACGACATTTTATCATAACATAATAATCATTCATAACCAAACTCAATATATTACACGTCACTGATAAACATAAGTTTTAAACCTTAACATAAAACAAGTTCTTAAGCAAATGTAATTTAAACAAATAAAACCATTGCATGAGCAAATATTCCTTCATCAAGTGTTCCTCTCTGCAGTTTCCCCAAGTCTTTATCCTTTCGCACCTCCCGCCCCTGATTCCTTGCAATCCCTAGCCATGTGGTCAGCTTTTCCGCATTTGAAGCACTTTGGAAGATCAGGGCATTCTCGAGAGTAATGCCCACTCTTTCCACACCGATAGCACCTGTGTGTCCCAGTCTTGCATTCTCCCTGGTGCACTTGCCCACACGTCTTACATGCATCCTTGTTCCCAACCTTGTCCTTCCTCTCATCAGTTGTTGTCAACATCTCGCCAGACCGCTTAGCAGAGGTAGCCTATTTCTTCTCATTCTTTTCCTCCACCACCCCATCGTCCTCAGCCAGGTCAGCATAAACCACTTCTGCAAACTCAACAGCAGAGTCAAAAGTAGCAGGTTTATTTTCCCTGACTAACATGCGGACCTTTTGTGGCAATCCCCTCACATAACATTTGATTCTCTTGACCTCAGTGTCAACCATATCAAGCACCAACCTAGATAGTCGGTTGAATTCAGTAGTATACTCACGATGCGTCATCATACCGGCCTTCAAATTCAGGAACTTCATCTCCGTTCTTTCAACCTCGGCATCTGCACAAAACTTCTTCATCACCAACTCCTTCAGATCTTCCCATCTCAACGCCTTGATCTCATCCCTAGTCTTTCTCTGCTCCACACTTTCCCACCAATACATAGCTTCTTCTTCAAATGACTGAGTAGCATAACCCACAGCTTGGTCGGGACGGCATTATATAAATAAATAGATATACTAACGGCGTAACTTTATAAATTCTAAACCGACAAACGTTTATACTAAATTAAAACATACAAGTAACGACGAATTCTGTAAACATTATTTAATATTCATCTTGTAAGTAATATTATATTAATAAATCGTTAAAATCCGTCAAACTTAAATATTAATATACTTTAAAATGTGTAAATATATATATATATATATATATATATAAACGTATGAACTTTAAAACCGACATTTTATTCCATTAAATTAGTTAGTAATTCTCGTGTTCTTATTATTTTAGCTAGTGAGATTCGATCGTTCGGTTTCATATACGCGCTTACCGTATTATTTTCATGTTGTCATCCAATATCAAAGGCGAGTTTTTCACACCCTTTTTTTAGCCTTTTAACTATTTTGGGGCTAGCATATATATCTTATCAACGTTACAATTTCGTTTATTCATTATTTACAAACTACAATTCGTTACATGGACTTGTGTGTTTATTTGCTTACTTGCTCAAAGATTGCGTACTCATGGTTTCCTTATTAAGTATGATCATATGCCCCCCTATGCACTCAGGACCTCGATGTTATGAGTGAAATTGGGACCCCCAATCTGAGTACATTTGGTTGTAACCAAATGGAAAAGACATTGCTTGCGCTATTACTACACTAAGTTTCATGGAATTGTATGATTTTTATGTATTTGTATCAAACTTGTGTGGACTCACCAACTATTCAATTAGTTGACTTTATTTTATATATATGCCATAGGTACCTTCATTAGAGGATGAAATGACGTAGATATTAGAAGTTAGGTTATTTAACTAATAAATAAAGAAGACATTTGTTTTATTTCTTTCCTTTGTATTTATTTTATTGATCAACTTGTGTACTTGGGATTTGAATGAATTAATGATATTATTGTCACTTAATAATATCACATTTGTTATGAACAATCTGTACGTCACACTTGGACGTATTTCGCTTTAGCCGGGGTGTTACAATAGTATAGTATAGTATAGTATAGTATAGTATAGTATAATATAATATAATATAATCTATACTATTTAATAAATAAAGGTTCTTAATGCCACATGGCATCATATAAGATACATTCTTACAAATTTTTCCCACCCCCCTCTCTTATTAAATGCATTTCCCTTTTTATTAATATTTTTATATTTAACTCTTTTTTCCTTCTTAATCAATTATATTCTCTTTTTAATAATTATTTTTTAATTTAAAAATTTAATACAAACATAGATATATTATTTATTTTTATATAAATATGTTGTATTAGTGATTAATATTAAGGTTTTATAAGAAACAAATTATCACGTTGATTTACATAAAATAATTAATTTAAAATAAAGAAATTTTAACTTTATGTTTGTTTTGCAATGAAGATTAATAATAACTAAAGTCAATCACTATAGATGGTTTGATTTGTTTTTGAGACAACATGTTGTAACGCATGGTAAGTGATGTGTTTCATTATTTAAAGTTGAAGTAAAAAACAAAACGAGACTACTAATTTTGATATGTAGGTTAATATTACAAATATTGTATACAAAAAAATATTTAGAGATTTATTAATTTTCAACAACTTTTTATTTCTGTATTGTGTAATATGTAATTTATTCTACCATATATTATATCTTTATATCATTTAAGATATTACATTGTGGTATTATCTAAACAAATTTATTTATTCTAACTCATGTTCTACACAGGTCTTAATGCCATATGTGATTACAAATGAGTGATCCTTACAAAATTTTCTCATTTCTCTCATGTTAAATATATATTTCATTTTCTTTTAATAGTTTTATATTTTATCTTTTTTTATTTCAATCTATTAATGAGTGACTACGGTTTTCGTCCCTATGGTTTGTCGAAATATGTGGTTTTAGTCCAATAGTTTTCCCTCATCTCTCTCACATTAACTACATAACTTAAAAGAATTAATACCATCATAAATATATTAATTTATTTAATATAAAATGTATTGCATTAGTTATTAATATTAGATTTTTATAAGTAACCAATACGAAACGAGTGGTTTTCTTTATTAGATTAAAGTATAGTAACGTATCGGCCCATAAGACTCGAAACTTTGTTTATAGTAGGATTGGGTTTGCTATCCAAAAGGGGGTTGTGGCGCAGCTTGTTGCCCGCTTACCTGCCACTTCATTGTAAATCGTTTGGATGTTTCTATGATATTCTAAATGATTAATAGAAAAAAAATAAGAAATTAAAGTATGAAACATTGTTCATTTCAAAACAGTTTAAGATTAAAATGAGTTTTGGTCCACGAATTGGTTTAAAAAACTTGCCATTTACAACTAAGATTTGATATAGAAAATAACAAAGAAATAATTTATGATTTATGAATTTTCTAACAGTTTTTTATTTCCAAATTGCGTAATGTGTAATTTTTACTGTATAATATATAAATATGTAATACATTTATTATTTGTTTTTCAGATTATGTTATTATTTAAAAAATTTATTTATTTTAACCCGTGTGCTACACGGGTAAAATACCTAGTAAAATATAATATACACATGTTTACGTGCTTGTGCAACGGGTCCCTAATGGCGGAGACCTTCTCTTTCGTAGCCCTAGGCCCGAAAACTACATCGCTAATCGTGCTCCACCAGGTCCGCAAGTTGTCATCCGGTAACTGGTGTATGCTCCCGGTGTAAGTAGGAAGTTGTACCTCCGCCTCCGTGTATAGACCGATCCCCACGAAGAACTCCTCCATAGAAAGGTAACAGTTGTCCCCAAACAAACGAAAAGAAATCTCCGTGCGACGAATATTTCCACCTGGCCGCGTCATCGGGATCCCCTGTGTTCCCGCTACCGTGCTCTGAAACAATATTAACAAGTATATTTTTAATGCTTATTAGGAATGTTAACTGAAAAGCAAATTATACTTGACACGTAACGTAGAATAAAACTCTAGTGTGAGCTCCCGGTGCGCGACATGGGCAACGGTAAAACATTGACTCAAGGGTGTACCATCACCGATGTACTCGACTGTCCGATCTCAGACGTCACAACCGTCTATAAATCGCCAATAGATGACCGTGTTATAACGCGTGGTCATCTGTCGGAGGCGCAGATACCATTCGAAATAATCGGTACCGACTGCAAACTGCACATACGAGTAATCAAGTATAATTTGGCCACCCTCTATTGGGTGGTGCTCTTGCTCATGCTCCTCCTGTTCCACACCATCGTTCTCCATCTATTATAATATAATATAATATAATATTATATAATATAATATATTTAAATTAAAAAAATAGACCCAGACGCGGCCAGAATTGGTTGGCACAAACCCAACATCGGTCGTCGATTCAACATCACATTCCCAACTATCTTAAAACCCGAATACTTAACCCAACCCATAACTCTATTACCCGAAAACCGAGATCTAAAATCGAAATCTAAAACTGAAATATAAAATTGAGACTAAACGTACCTCGTGTCGTTGTCGAAAGCTTCGATGTCGACACACTTCCTTCCTATGTCGGAGCAAGATCCGGAGTTTGAGGGGCCAGGTTAGAGAAAGGGGTTGTTGTGTGTGTGTGTTTGTGTGTTATTGAGACATATGTGTAGAAGGGGGGAGGGTAAAAAGATATATATACACCGCGTATAGCTCTATACGCGGCGTATAGGTGTCCTATTAACCCCTTTCTGGTTAGCAAGACCCTTATTAATAATAATAATATTATTATTATTAATATTAATATTATTATTATATTATATTATATTAAAAAAAGGTTGAACCAAATACTGTACGAATAATAATAATATTATTGTATTTACAACTTTTAATACAAAAATATGTCATCCTAAACCAACGAAACCAACGGGGGCTCGCCAAGTTTGGCTTATTTTATTATATTCTTTTATGTGGTCTTCGTAATATCTTTCCAATTCTTGTGTCGCTGGCTGCGCGTATCTTGCCTAATTACTTACTGGCCACAACATTGGGAAATCCCCTTCCAATTTTACACTAATATAGTGATTACCTCCATAATTAATGACGACTCTTTCTTATTTGATTTGCGTGGAAAAATATACATCAAATTTAAGAACATAGTTTTTTTATTGATTCCGTTCGTCTATTAACGAAAGTGATTTTTTTATACCCTCTACTCCTGCTTCATTGTATTGTTCTTCGTTCTCGGGATACACCGGATCACAATCGAGCCTCCTTTAGAATGGGTTTACATCCTTTAATGAAATACATCTGTTGTTAGCTACGTATCCCTCCAGCCGACAAACACACGACAACCCCGTGGACGTAAACAAATGGTGATTGAACGAAGCTCAGCAATCGACAACCTATTATGTAACTTTTGAAACCAACAAAGTCGATCCATGACCTTAGTATGAGACTCTTCAAACATTTTACCGATTTCTGCCATCTAAATATTAACCACTTAAAGGACATACATCGTTTTTCCTTGACCGTTAGACCACAATAACACACCCATGCTCCCGTTCTCTCTTCTTGGCCCAATCTTCCAACTCATTATGGGACTCAAAAACCTGAAATAGTTATATGCTCATTTTTAAAACATGTTAAAAATAATAATAACAAATTGTTTCGTACAATATATGTTTTATACGAAACTGTCATCTCGCTTATTGTTATAAGCATCATAATTATCATCATGTTCGTTTCCATCGTCGTCTAACCCGTCATCCCCCTGAACGTAATCCGGATCCCGTGGTGACTGAGTTCCGTAATACAGTGGCACTTCTATTGCTACATGGTACGAAAACTGGGATCCGTTGGTGGCAATTCTATTGGTACACGGTACGAAGAAGAATACTGAGTATCGTAATACAACCTACGGGTGTCCAAAATACAAGAACCCGATTAACCCTACCCGAACTGAACTCGAATAAGAAAATTCGGGTCAGGTTAATAGGGTCATAAAGTATTAATCGGGTTATTCGGGTTGACCCGAATAACCCGAATTGTTAATAAGGTTGGGTTTCGGGTTTGTTTTTGGAAAAAAAGTCTGGTTTCGGGCTAACCCGAATAACCCGATTAGCGATGATACTTAACTTTAATACAATGATTTATGTCAACTTTATAGAGGAGTTAATTATTATGTCTGTTCATGAACCGTTCGGCAGAAAGTTCATTTATGTTGTGTTCATTTAATTAAACAAACGAACATGAACATATGATTCACTCGTTCATCTATGTTCGCGAACGTTCGTTTATGATAGTTCATTTAAGTTTTTTACGTTCGTTCATGTTCTTTTACATATTAATAGAAATTTATTAAATATGACTTGGATTTATAAATTATATCACCCTAATATGTTTTATATTTGCTTGTTTGTTTTTATTTAAATGCGTTCATTTATGTTTGTGTTCATTAATGTGTGTACATATATGTTCATGCATGTTGGTTTATCTTTGTTTAATTATGTTCATTTATGTTCATGAACTGTTCGTTTAGATTTTAAACGAATGAACATAAACGAACACCAACATGTTTAGTTTTTAATTAATGAACATGAACACATATATTTGTTTGATTAAGTGTTCATGTTCGTTAAAAGTTATATGAATAACACGGACATGCCTTTGTTCATGTCTATCCGGTTCGTTTATAGTCCAATATATGTAAATAAATGATAATTACTTGTAAAAGAAATTGAAAATTGAGTAGAATGAAAAATTTTGCAACCTTACAAGTTATAAACACAAAAAAAACAATTTAAAATTATAAAGTAACATGGTTAACCCGATTAACCCGACCCGACTAACCCGAAACCCGAATAACCCGAACCTTAATAGGGTCGGGTTGCAGGTTAAATATTTTTTGAGGAAAACCCGACTAACCCGACCCGATTAACCCGAAACCCGATCGGGTTGACCCGATGAACACCTCTAATACAACCCATAAATTGGTAACCGGTAGGGCTGGCCGTAAAATTGTTCAGGTTGACTATCGTACCCGACATACTCTTGACAAACGTAATGGTAACATATCTTATTTAAAAAACAACTAACGACTTTATATTAAATATATATACAACAAAACTAAGTTCAAATCTGGATTACCCCCTTGATTGTTAGGCTGATTATTATTGGACATGGTGTTTTCCTCCCCCCACGTGGACTGACTATCATACCCGAAATACATCTAACAAACTAATGGTAACATATCTTAGTTAAAAAGCAACTCACTAATTTATTAAATAAATATACAACAAAACCAAGTTCAAATTTGGTAACCCCGACGTGCTAGGCTGATCGTTATGTGTGTATTTCGGCTCCTCGTTCGAGTTTAGAAATAAATGGTTGAACCACAATATTTTTTTTGGTTCCATGGTAAAAGTGGCACATAATAGCGGGACTTTTTTTGCTTCTCGAGTGGTAAACTTTAACTTCGAATATGTGTGTGAAATAGATGTGTGTGCATGTGAATATATAATAAATTGGATGGACGGGGAGCCAGTGAGCTCAATAATTCACATGCGCCCAATATGCCTCATATAGCACTATACGTGGCATATATGGTACGAGTTGACAGCCAATTTTATTGTCGCAGTTCGCTCCCCACCCCTTTTATAGCCACCATATTGATTATTTTTTAAATTGAGAGCTCTCATTGATTTAACCTTATAAAATTCACGGGTCATGGGTCTCACCATTGGATCCTCTAAACCCATATATCAAATAACCCGTTTCTTGACCGTGCTTTTCATTCTAAACCTTATACCTTACAGCTCTTCACAACTAGCCTCCTAACTCATCCGCTACCCTCCCTTTCTTCACCCTAATCGAGTTTTAAAGAATCTTCCAGCGATATTCATTTTGTGTGATTTTCAATCAAAACCAATGTTTCTTCCATCGATTGCTCCTTCAAACGACGGTTACTTCATCTTCCTATATCTAGATCTATTTTTGTAATTAATAGTCGAATTAACGTAATCGAGATAAAATTGGTTTAGATATGACAATGTTTATTAAATTATGTACTTTAATTTATAGTTTTATTACATCTGATTGATAATAGAGGGTTTTAGACCGCTCCTTGCACGCTGCCACGGGAAAACCCGATTACCGTCGTCTCTCCCACCATCGCAATATGACAATTGAAGGTAACAGTTTAAGATCTGACTAATTCAGGTTATCTGTTTGTTCTATCGATTTTAATTGGGTTTGACAAAAATTGATTAGAATATTAAGTAGAATAAATAACTTTGAATGATTCATTGTACATGAAGTTTCTTCATTTGGTTAACATCTTGAAACTTATTTGTATAGATTGTGGATTTTTTTAAGAACATCGATAACTTAGGTTTTATAAATCTAACAAATGGGATTTATATGACACCGTTTTATAAATCAAATTTCCAACACATGCTAATTATATACATATATATATAGGTATTGTATCATTTCAGAAGTTTTTTTACAGCGAGAAGTGCGAGAAGTGAAGGTGTAACTCCATTAATCCTTAATTTTACTCCCTTTCTTATGTGTATGTGCATATGTATGTGTGTAGGTACGTATGTTTGTATATGTGTGCGTATGTTTGTATATGTGTATGTATGTTTGTATGTGTGTAGGTACATATGTTTGAATGTGGCTCGGTATATTTATATGTTTGTAGGTTGGTTTGAATGTGTAATTAAGACATAAATACAACCAACCTACATACATATATGTAACATCATATGAAAGAGAGTAAAATTAGGGATTAATGAAGTTATACATTCACTTCTCGCTGTAATATCACTTCTTGCAAGATCCATCCCCTATATATATATAAGGGTTCAAATAAAAATAAGGAGTTTCCAAGGAATTGTAAGAACCAATAGATATTTGGCATGTGGCATTAGAACCTATGGTGAAAGAACGATTCTAGGAAACCATGTCGGTTATAATGGTGAAAGAGTCATTCTAGGAAACTAACGGCTGCATCGGAGTATGACCTGTAAGTGTGCTTAATCGATATAAAATTTATGCATTAAGTGTTAATTTCATGGGAACTGGATAACTATTGTTGTGCGGTTATTTGCAGGTTAAAAGAAGGTTTCAGAGTTATTATGGTGTATAACGAAGCAACCGAAGGAACCGGAGACTCGAGAGAGGCGAGAATATGAGAAAATTGAAGTTGGTGGCTGAGGACCACCATGGCCCACGGTCCAGACCGTGGGCCATGATCCAAACTGATTAGATTGTCCAGAACCCACCGTACCGTGGGTTCTTGGACCACCGTGGCCCACGGTGGGGACCGTGGGCCACAGTCCGGCAAACATAACTGCCGTTTTTTCTTTATTTTATGCGGTTTTACCTTGTCTTTTCATCTATCTATCATTCAAGAATACCCTAGGGACGAATTTTGGAGTGCAAGAAGATTATTGAGAGTTTGGTAATCATTAGTGATTTGAGTTTTATGCATTTTCATACTCAAATTGATGTGATGATGAATCAAACTATGTGTGGCTAAATTCCTTTGTGTTCTCTCCCGAATTGTAAGGTTTTCAATTGAATATTTGTTAATCGATTATGTTATATGTGGGATAGTAGTTTGATCTTTAATACAAAAAAATTGACCTAAGGCAACCTTTATTTCACAAAAAAAGCTGCATTAGGTGAAGTTGCATTAGATCTAGTGCAACCTTTGTCTTCGATAACGCCACTGTTTTCTTCAAATGCAACACTTTTAAAGGGTTGCATTTGAAAGAAACAGTTGCACTATTTAACAAAAAGGTTGCACCAGGTCTAATGCAACTTTGCACCTAATGCAACTTTTTTTGTGAAATAAAGGTTGCCATAGACCATTTTTTTATTGTTATGGTGATTGTGAGTTTGATTAGTAATTGTTAGTATAGTGTAATTCGGGTTGTTGACTATCAATTCTTGGTGCCATAGGCAATCGAGATTTATTGGAAGGGAATTAGGGTTAACTATATAAAATTGATTATCGAGTGACAACCTTGCGTTTTTACAATCCAAGTACTTAGTCCTCTTTTATCACAATCAAACGCATTCTCACGAACTATGTCTATGTAGTTTATCCCAAAATTAAACGTTAACATTATCAACCTTGGAAACCTGAAATTGGGAGAGAGCATTCTTTTTTTTATTGATCAATTAAACTCGTAAAACTGTTTTCAGTTATTTTCGTTAATCAAAATCAACCAACCAAATACTTGAAGTTATTCTCTTCAATTAGTTTAATATAGATTAATTACAAAGCTACTTAGTAACACATTTTACACAAACTCTCTGTGTTCGACACCCACTTACCGCTATCTAATTAGTTGTATTTGGTTTATTTTTTAATGAGTCTTTGATTTCACGTCAAATTTTGGCGTCGTTGCCATGGAGTAGTGCGCAACGTGTCTTAACTTTTGTAGTTTTTGTCTGTTATTTTCGAGTTTACGCTGGTTGTGTTAGTATGTAGGTACTTACAAGTGTATGCATACTAGAGGCTCCAACAAGTTATCACCACTAGTAATTGATCCCGAGATTGAACGAAGGCTTAGAAGAAATTGAGTGTTACTTAGGGAGAATAAGCTTCTTGGTTCTCCAAATGCATCAAACAGTACCATGGATTCACCAGCTCCCACTTCGGGTCAAACATTGCCATCTACACCTCCACTAATTTCAACTCCACCGATTACTACTACCATACATATTTCATCAAGTGAATTGAAACCAACTCACACAACCGAACCCATAAATGCTCAATTCACCTACTCAACATTATCAACATTGCCACATATTTCCAACATTTTTCCTACCTTTGGTGTATCATCATCTCAACAAAACCAACAACCAACCTTTCAACAACCACAATCAAGTTATCAATATCAACCACCACCTTTCATGCAATATTCAAGAACACAAGGTGATGGTTATGGGTATGGGTTTGACAGTGAATTTGAGGGGCATGAAGTGGAAGGTTGCTACATGGGGGTGATGGAAGTCAACGGGTAAATCAAGGAAATTATGCTTATGCACAAGGGCAACAAACGCAACCGGTGTAAGATCTTAATAGACAACCACCACCGGTTGTTCAACAACAAGCTTAACCACAACCGGTTATTCAACAACAACAAGCTCCATAACAAGTGAAACCACAAGGGCAACAACAAGATAAACCCTTTCAACAATAAATGCCTCAACCACAATTTCAACAATTTGCACCTCCAAGGCTCGTCTATAGGCAAATGAGTCAACCGAGAGTACCAATGGGGGTACCAAGAAGGCATGTAAGAGAGATGGTAAGGGGGATTGAAGCTCATTTTCTACCGATAATCATTAACAATCCATCTCCGATGGTTATTCCTCACAATCAACAAGGAAGGACATTTGAGGTGAGGACCAATTCCCTCCAAAGTCTACCAAAGTATAATGGTCTGGAAACGGAGGAACCTTACTTTCACTTGGAGGAAAATGACTTAATTTGCAACACGATTGGGGGTCAATGGTTTTCGTCGGATGAGGTTAAGTTGGTCTTGTTTCAATTTTCGTTGGAAGATAAGGAAAAGAGATGGTTTTACACATTACCTTCCGCATCCATTTATACTTGGGCCGAGATGCAACAAAGATTCTTGGAATAATTCTACACGGCCTAAAAGACCAATGATGCAAGAAGGAATTTAAGAACCTTCAAACTACAATCGGGTGAAATGTTTCATGAAGCATTTGAGAGGTTTAACATGGTGATTAAAAGTTGTCCTCATCATGGTATTTCTTTTTGGGAATTGTTAAATGCTTTTCATGAGGGGTTGTGTATGGAAGATGAACGTGATTTGAGGTCAATCACGAATGGTACATTTGGTACTAGCTATGACCAATATGATTGGGCATATTTGGAGCAAATGGCGGTCACTTCAAAGAGAAAGGCTCAAACCGGAAGAAGAGCAAGGCCGGCAATTGGAAGACCACAAGTACAAGCTGTGGAAGAAAGAGGGGTACAAACTACTAATCAGGTAATTGATGTTTGTACGAATTGCCAAGAGTTGGGTCATGCTTCGGAGGTGTGTATGGTGGTTCAAGTACAAGTGGAGGAGGTGAATGCACTTCAAGGGGGGAGGTGGTAGGAATTACAATATGAACTCCAACACTTACCACCCCGGGTTGAGAAATCATCCGAATTTTGGTTATGGAAATCCGACTACTCAATCCAACCGGAATTTTCAAGGAAATCAAGGAAATTATGTTCTTCGCCAACAATATAACAATCAAGGTAATTTTCATGGCGAGAATAATCAAGGGTTTCAAGGTCAAGGGGGTGGCAGTCAAAGTGGGTCCGTGGGTCAAAGTTCATAAAGTGGAAATGAAGTTATGGACATGTTGAAGATGATGCAACAAGACATGCAATGGAGAAATCAACTTGATGAAGATCAAATTCAAAAGGATGAAGTCCGAGACAAAGCCATCCAATCATTGACCACTCAAATGGGTTAACTTGCAACCGAAGTGTCGGAGTTGAAGAAAAACAAGGTTCAAATGCCAAGCGACACCAAGGTAAACCCTTCCCATAGCTCATCCCGTAACGTTCCTATTAACTATGTTAGTGTGTTAAGAAGTGGTAAAGAGTATAAAACTGATTTGTCACCGGGTGTGGTTGATGGGGAAGTTGAGGACATTACGGGTAATAAAAGTGATGATGCAATTGAAACTAATAAACTCACTAAACATGTCACATTTGAAAAACCGTTACAAACTTCGGGTCAAGCTTTATAATTAAAAGATAAAAATAAGGAAGTCGAACCAAATGCGGTTCCATTTCCTTCGGATTTGTTTGACCCGGGTAAGAAAAACGTAATTGTTAAACGGGTTCCTCAAAAGGAGGAAATGTGGGAGGTGTTTAAACAGGTAAAAGTGAATTTACCTCTACTTGAGGCAATTAAGCAAGTACCCGCGTATGCTAAATTTTTGAAAGAATTGTGCACCCAAAAGAGGAAAAAAAAGTGCCTAAACGGGTAGATTTAACCGAGCGGGTAAGTGCGGTTTTAAAAGGAGATATTCCTCCTAAGCTTCAAGATCCGAGAACGCCCTTAATTAATATCCAAGTTGGTGACTTTCAAATGTCTAGGGCGTTACTAGATCTTGGGGCCGGAGTAAGCATTCTCCACGAGGGGTTTATATGACCAATATGACTTTGGTCCTTTGAAACGTGTTGAGTGTAACATCCCGGATTCTCAAAGAATAATATTTAAATATATAATTTATTTATGGCATAATAGTTGATCGGATAAATAGAGAAATAATAAATTAATAAAATAATAGATAAAAGAAAGTCCATGAAATTATAAACGAGTGTTAATAGTTAATTAATATTAAATATGGAAAGAATTATGGACTTAAGTAATTAGAATGGACCAAGATGGTGGAATAGGCCTTAGGTCTATGGGCTTTGAGGAGTATAAATATCTCCTTAAAACAATCCTAAAACCCTTATCCTCATTTCCAACTAGAGATTACACACACTTAAGAACACACACATACACCTTACAATAAACAGCCAAGAGAAAGAAAGAAAGAAGAAGCAAGATCGAACGCTAAATATTACTAGATCGTCCATATACAAGATAGATCCAAGATTAAAGTCCATAACTAAGCCAAACGACAATAAACGAACACACGAAAAAGTATGTTCTTGATCCTTAAAGATTACGTTTTCATTAACGTTTAGCTTTGAAACTTGAAACAATAGTAGATCGGGTCTAAACGAACATTAAAGTTGAAAACTTGATGTTAAAATGGAACTTAACGAACTCGTATTATGAACGGCTCGTTAAAAGAAACCCTAGATCTAGTTTGGATGTTTTAAGGTTAAAGATCCAAACTTTATGATTTCCCGAGTCAAGTCTTACCCGGAAATAGTCACGAAAGCGCTTAAGGGAAAAGATCGCTTCATGTTAAAGGTTTATATGATAATAATAATAATAATAGACGAAAAGTGGGTTAGGATCCAGATCTGTAACCTTGGGTTGTCCAAAACCCACCAGTCCCAAACCCAGTTCAATATGGAACCATAAGGTCATAGTTATGCCACCATCGATCACAATCGAACTCGATTACAAAGCCGGAGTTCGGTCACACTGTTATCATCGCCTACACCTATGTTCGATTACATCAATAGTCAGTCACAAGGAGGATTCAACTGCAATCGCTTACAATGAGGGTCGCTTACATCATTACAATTCGATAACAAAGAAAACGACTCGACTACAATAGAAGCTGATTAATACCCTGCACTCGCTTACAAAACACATACATATACTCGCATACAATCCCAAAACCCGATTACATTGAAATTCAATCCCAATCAGACTCGATTACAATTACTCGCACACAAATGAATCAGTTACAAGCTTAGGTCGATTACAATGGATCGATTACGATAAAGTTGTCCAAATCATTCAATCACATGAAAATCGCATACAATATGATCCGATTACATTTACTGTAACTCGCATACAGTAACTCGATTACAGTATGGCCGATTACAAGGCCTAATCGGCTGTGCGATAGATCGATTCAGGTGGGGGAACTCGTTTACTGGGGGCGACTGCCAGAGGAAGAAGAATGAAGAAATAGGAAGATGGGTCTGATGGTTTGATTGAGACAAGGTTGGGTTGGGCCTTTTATTAATATTCAGCCCAAATACTATCCCAAGCCCAACTACTAACCCAAATGAGCCCAAATAAAGTGATCGGGAGCAGCCCGTTAGCGAACAGTTGGATCCGAACCCAAGACCCGAACACCGAATACCCTAAACCCGCTATAGTTTTGTAAATTAAAAAGACATAGTTAAACCCGTTAAAATTTATAAAACAAAATATAAATAAATAATAAAGGTTTAATAATCATCTTGTTAAATCTAGTTAACTACGGTTAACTTGGATAGAAAGTTGGATGGATCTGATTAACATGATTCGTTATCTACTTAACGTAGTTAACCCCGTTAGCTCGGTTAAGTTAATTTAACAATCTTCGTTAAATAAGGAGACCCCGCTAGATCATTAAGACTTAAGTAATGAGCTAGCTTATCAAGCAAGCTTTCTTAACCTCGTTAACTTATTTAACTTAATTCAATAACTTGGTTAACTATGTTATTCAATAATATGATAAATTAACACATATATATGTTAACAGTTAGCCGGGCTCCATTAAAGAAGGGGAATACTATTAATACAGAACGCAAAAAGGATCCAGGTGAGTTTCTAGCCCCTTTCCTTGTTATGTTTTCGGGGCTATGTGCATACTCGATATGATAGTTAATACACTTACCTTAAATGGTAAGTATATGTCATGTAGGATAGATATGATAGATATGAATGAAAGCTTGACGGTGCGTGAACGATCTTCGGATATTGCATGTACTGTCAGGATATAGATAAATATATGAATATTGTATGTAATGTAAGGAGGATGTATGAACGTTATGAATGAAAGCTTGTTGGTACGTGAACGATCTTCGGATATTGCACGTATTGCCAAGGGAAGTGATTAGCTCCTTGCATGGATATTAAATGATAACTTACAAACAGTGTTCCTTCTATGGATAATATATAGAGTTCCTTCTATGTATAATGTATAATGTTCCTTCTATGGAAAGTATAGTGTTCCTTCTATGGACAGTGTAGTGTTCCTTCTATGGATAGTAAAGTGTTCCTTCTATGTAAAGTATAGGATGTTCCTTCTATGGAAAGCATAGTGTTCCTTCTATGGATAGTAAAGCGTTCCTTCTATGGAAAGTATATAGGGTGTTCCTTCTATGGAAAGTATACAGAGTGTTCCTCCTATGGAAATTATATATAGTATAGGTAATAGTAATGGTTCTTTTAATAAATATTACGTGACGATCCTCCTATGGATATTTATACAAGGTTAAGGTAGTAATACGTGTGTTAGGATACGGGAAGAATGTATGAGAATGAATTGTATGTTACGTGATTAACTAGAACTCACTCAGCGTAGCTGACTTTTAGTATGCACACAGGTGAGTATGATGAGGCAGCTCGCTTGAGGGGAACACGTGGCATTGAATAAGAGGCTGGCATCGGAAGACTCGAGACGTTTATGAGTTTATGTTTAATTACGTGGTTTTTGAAAGACAAAGATGTTGTTTAAGACAAGTTATGTGATGTTTTATGAAAGTTTATATATTCCACGAAGTTTTAATAAACTCTGATTTATAGAACTGTGTTTATGAGTAAATCCAACGTCCAAATGTGAGGCACCGGTAACGGGGCCTTACATTGAGACCACGGTTGTATTGCCGGATTTGTCTCATAAACTCCCCCCGTAGAATCGTGCGGGACAATCCGGCTTAATAGGTTTCTTTGTAATTGTGATACTCGTCAATTTCAGGTTAACTCCGTTAATCCAAACTCCGTCAATTCAAACTTAAGATCACTTGATCTATAACGCACACCTCATTACATTTAAACTAGGGTTTTAAATGACGCTTGACAATTACTACATGTGTAGTCTTTCGGGATTGCACCGAAACGCAAACGAGTTGACGCAAACCATTAGTGAATAAAAGAAAAACATCCAAACAATAATTATGTGATAATTATGTGTTAGGCTTATGTGTTATTTGATAAAATTGTTTAAAACGTTAACTCAAGATTCAAACAAGTTACTTTAAGCTAGAAAAGTAACAATTAGAAGTTGAGGGGCCTTGATGTAACATATTATTATTTAATAATAACAAAACCCTAACTCTCTTTCTCCCTCTCTCTAACCCGATCGGCAGCCCCCCCCTCCCCACTCTTTGCGACGGCAGCCAACACCCACCACCATATCACCTTCGTTTGATCTTGTTCTTCATAATCGGAGC
Organism: Bidens hawaiensis; assembly: GCF_021521415.1. Classification (NCBI taxonomy): domain Eukaryota; kingdom Viridiplantae; phylum Streptophyta; class Magnoliopsida; order Asterales; family Asteraceae; genus Bidens; species Bidens hawaiensis. The sequence goes on along the minus strand of NW_027495065.1, from coordinate 118,452 downwards.
ATCCCACACTCGTTTCTAAGAATCTCTCACATTTCTCTCGGTTGTTTCTGCGTTTTTAAGGTATAAACATGAAACCCTAACTTTGTAAATTATGTATTAAGTGTTTATGTGCTTGATTTTGATTAGAGGATGATTGATTATGCGTTGGTTATTGATTTTGATGATCATATGTGATTTTGAACGGTGAAAGAATGTTAAATCATTGATTATTTGAAAACCCTAGAGGGTTACTACTGATTTTGATGAATAATTATGTTTATTACATGTTTGGAGATATGTCGTATGCTTAGGATGCATGTTAGACAATTGTTTGTGCTTGCTGAGTTTTGACAGCAGAGATTGTTAAACTTGAACGATATGTAACTTGTTAAATATAAAAGCAAACTGAGCTATTTATGAGTCTAAGAGGTAGTAATCTGAGTGTAGTTTCCAGAAAACTCAACCACGCCTAATTTGGAGGTGTTTTGGTTGCTCAAACGATTTAAATGTGATTAAAGGTCAAAACTGGTACTGGACAGATTGTAAGTTATGTTTAGACAACTGTAACTAAATGTTAATGTGGAAATTGGTCGAGGTTGTTAACACTAAAGGGTACTATGATGAGTCTAGTTTCTATAAAGTCCAAGTTTGTAATTTTTGGACGAGTAAAAGTTAACTTTTATTATTTTACAAAACTGAAGTGCAAATCTGAATTGTGAGATCTGCTGTTAGGTTGTTTTGTAATTATCATATCTCATGAACTACAAGACCAAATGGGTGGTTCCACTTCTGGAAGCTAACATATTGAGTTAAGAACCTAACCCAATTGATCTTTCATTAGTTGGATTTTTCATTTAACGGGAATAACAAATAACATTCTGTTGCGCATGATTTTGACTTCTGTGAGTTGCTGTAATGTTTTGATCATTGCGAGAAATCTATGAGAAATAAAAATAAAATAAAATATGTTCTAGAAACCTAACTCAAGTATGCTTTTGTGACGATTTTTGGTGAATTAATTGAGATGCTATGATCTGTTTAATAGAGTAATCTTTCAAGTAGAATTCTGTCTTGATGAAACTAGCTGCTGAACTTTGTGAAAATACATGAAACGTGCTAAGTACTAGATAATTGTTATGTTTTGACCAAATTGTCCTTGCGGGGAATAACTGCTAGTAATGTACAATATTAATACATGATATGTAAGTAGTTGTTCACACATGTAACGTATCACGAATGTGTTTGTTGAGACACACACAATTCACAAACGAAACACGAAACAAATTTTATGCATAGGTATTATGTGCCGAGTCTAGAGACTCGATAATAGTTCCAACACTTAGAAAATCTCATTTGTTGTTTTAGAACGCTAGTGAGGATTTTTCTGTGACGCGTATCCTTTGGTTTACTCGTTTTTGGAATTCTTCGCAAACAGTGAGTTTCACGTTTCCCCTTTTTAACTCTTTTAAATGCTTTTCACTTGAAGGAGAATACATACTCTGAAACGCTTTCAGATTTTGTTATTAGATTATATATCACTTGTAAAGGCTAAGTGGCAAACGAAACAACTGAAGTCCTTCACACATCGAACCGTTTAGTATTGGATAACAGCAAGTCACTGTTGAGTAGTACTACTGGGTTTGACAAACCCCACCCAACGCTAAGCTCGACTGGAGGTCGAGTGGGTGTAATTTTGGCTAACACATTACCATGGTCGGGATAGACCTGGTGGCAAGGCACATGATAAACAGTCAGCTTCGGTGTCGATCACTTAGTAATACTTGCTTTATAGGCTAGCTACCTATAGATATATAATTGATTTAACACTATCTGGTAACGAAAAACGCAAAACGCTAAACGCAAAATGCTAAACGCAAACGTAAACGCAAACGCTTTATTGTATATACACTTGTGAACTCACCAACCCCGTGTTGACACTTTTAGTATGTCATTCTCAGGTAGCCGAGGTGGGCGCGCGGTATAGGATTATGCATTACTTTGAACGTTACTGTTTATGCAAACTTGTTTTAAACTATTATTATTGGGTTTTTAAGTCGTCCTGCGTGACGCAACTTTTGGTTAAAGGTTTTACGCTTCCGCATTTGTTTACACTTAAATGTTTTCGTGGATTGAAAACTTTATTTATGGTTTGATTATAACTAATGATTCCGATCCTGTTAGTTCACACCCTCTGACGGTAAAACTCCGTTAGTGGATTTTGAGGGTGTGACAGATTGGTATCAGAGCCATTGGTTATAGCGAACTAGAAATTGCATGCATACTAGACTATAACCGCAACGACCCATTAGTTATAATTATATGCACTGCATATATATTTTGCTTAGTCTCTCGTTATCTTATCTCTTTACCTCATTCACTCATACGCGCGCATACACGACTTACCTGTAGGGATGTCGACGCTACCATCATCATCATCCGATCAGATGACTCATGCTCAAGGAAAGGAACCGCAGTTACCTACCTCATCGCCACCCCGAGTAGTCCCGGAACTAGAAGCCCCTGCACCGAAGAGGTATCGCCTGTCTGGAGGCATGTACGATGACGACGTTAGCTGGGATTGATACCCGAGTCTGATCAGACGTATGGTCTATCGCGAACAAGTTCCCCCGCTACCCCACCCGAGTCGTCCTGCTTACCCCAACACTCTACCACCCATAACCGAACCAACGGAGCGAGTTCTCGTGGCTGTTGTCTCTTGTTTAGAGCGTGACGTGGGTTTTATGCGCTCGGCAAGAGCGGACATTCCCGGATTGATAAGAGATGGAACCGAGGCTCGGGAGGAAATTTCCCGCCTGAAAACGACTATGAAGGGAATGCAAGATGCTAATGATCAGCAGATGAAGATTATGAGGAAAATGCAAGCAGAGATGATCGATCTGCAAGAACAACTCCATGTGGCAAGAACCCGGACAGAGATAGCTCTAGAGTGTTGCGATCTCCTATAGATGCAAATTGCCCAGGATGCAGCAGAACCCGAGGAAGAACCCGAGGAAGATCCCGAGGAGGAACCCGAAGAGGAACCAGAGGAAGAACCGGCTGAGCCAGAGGCACACTCAGAGGTGTCCTCAGACGATGACATCTAAGGATGATAACACCTAGATGGAGGGGTTGTCTCCATCCAAACTATTATTTTCTATGATTTTAAGGATTGGTTTTAAATACTTTGTAGCAAATACAATGGTTTTAATCATGAATTATTATTTGGATCATTATATGGTTGTGATGTGAGGAAATGGTTGGAAGAAATGCGGGACACGGTCGCGGTAACATCAACTTAACCGCAGCAGAACTTCAGACCTTATTGAATGACCATGCGGCGGCAGCTCTAGCCGCACATGTTCAGAATCAAGCTGGAGGTCCAACTGGAACGTGTACTTTCAAGAACTACCTGGATTGCAACCCCAATTCGTTTAAGGGCACTGAGGGAGCCATAGGGTTCATGCGTTGGGCTGAGAAGGCCGAATCAGCTTTCGAGATGTGTAACTGTCCACCTGCCAGTAGGGTCAAATTTGCTGCTGGAACACTGGAAGATTCTGCTCTCACTTTGTGGAATTCAAATGTGCAAATTCTTGGACTGGAATTAGCAAACACTATGAACTGGGAAGAGTTCAAGAACATGATGCAGGAAGAGTATTGTCCTAGAAAGGAAATCGCGAAGCTGGAATCTGAGTTTTGGTCATTGAAAATGGTGGGTTCCGAGATTGAAGCCTACACCACTCGTTCTCACGAGCTAGCAGTAATGTGTCCACGGATGGTAGACCCGCCGAGTAAGAGAATCGAGATGTACATCGATGAGTTGGTACCGCAAATTCAGGGTATGGTGACGTCTTCCAAATCGGCTACAATTCAACAAGCGATCCGGTTAGCTCACAAACTGACGGATTAGGCAGTGACCCAAGGTGCATTACCACCTAGAGGTTCGACCTCTAAAACCCGTGATAACCCGAGCACTGACAACAACAGCAACAACAACCCGAGTAATGGAAAGAGGAAATTTGACAACACCAGGTCCTCATCATCGAACCCCCCACAGCAACAACACTACCGTAAGCCCGAACTCACTCGGAGCTTCAACAATCAGGTCCCAACAATAACAATAACGGTGGCGGGCAGGGTTCGAGCGGCTATGCTGGGAAACACCCGAAATGCAACAGGTGCAACTATCACCATGCTGGCCCGTGTGACTGTGTCAAGTGTCTGAGATGCGGAAAAATGGGCCATCAGGCCAAGGAATGTAGGGGAGACCTAGCGGCAAAGGGTGCTCCTAAACCACCCATGGCGACTAAAGGATGTTTCGAGTGTGGTCAAGAGGGTTATTTCAGGAATGATTGCCCCAAGCTAAAGCAGAATGAGAACAATGGAGGCAGCAGTAGTGGCGGAAGCAATGGTAAAGGTAGAGCTTTCGTCATTGGGTCGGGCCAAGCCCGCAGCGACCCGTATGTGGTGACCGGTAAGTTTCCTGTGAACGACTGTTTTTCTTATGTTTTGTTTGACACTGGAGCTGATAGGAGTTTTGTGTCGAAAGCCTTTAGTAAACTCTTAGACTTAATTCCAACCCCGTTAGATGCTATGTTTCCTGTTGAATTAGCTGAAGGTAAGTCTATAGAAACAACTCATGTACTTGCGGGATGTAAGTTGAAACTGTCAGGTCATACTTTTGATATCGACCTCATACCTTTTACGCTTGGTAGTTTCGATGTCGTTGTCGGCATGGACTGGTTATCCGAGAACCGAGCGGAGATTATATGTCACGACAAGATAGTCTACATCACTACCCCTTCCGGGGAGATCATTTCGATCCAGGGCGAGAAGAGCGGCATGACCACCAGCGTCATCACCCTCATAAAGGCGCAAAAGTATCTACGAAAGGGTCATCCGGCAATTCTAGCCCATATTGTTGAGAAACCCGCGGAGGAGAAGCAAATCGAAGACATATCGATTGTGCGAGATTTTTCGGAAGTTTTCCCGGAGGATTTGCCTGGACTCCCACCTGTTCGACAAGTCGAGTTCCAAATCGAATTGACCCCCGGTGCTGCACCCATAGCACGAGCCCCGTATCGGCTCGCACCGGCAGAGCTTCAGGAGTTGTCCACTCAATTGCAAGATTTGTTGGATAAAGGTTTTATCCGACCTAGCTCATCACCATGGGGAGCCCCTGTCTTATTTGTTCAAAAGAAGGACGGGACTTTCCGCATGTGCATCGGCTACCGAGAGCTGAACAAGGTGACGATCAAGAACCGTTATCCCTTATCCCGAATTGATGATCTGTTCCACCAGCTGCAAGGATCGAGTTACTACTCGAAGATCGATCTGAGATCTGGTTACCATCAATTAAGAGTGCGCGAAGAAGATATTTCAAAGACGGCTTTCAGAACTCGGTATGGTCACTACGAGTTTTCGGTTAGGCCTTTTGGCTTAACCAACGCACCAGCCGTATTTATGGATCTCATGAATCGAGTATGCAAGGCGCACCTCGACAAGTTTGTGATTGTTTTTATTGATGATATCCTCGTCTACTCCAAGGACAAGACCGACCACGAAGAACACCTGAGGTTAATTCTAGAATTACTAAAGAAGGAACAACTGTACGCTAAACTCTCGAAATGCGAATTTTGGCTTCGCGAGGTTCACTTCTTAGGACATGTGATCAATGAGAATGGTATCCATGTCGATCCCGGTAAGGTAGAGGCCATTAAAAACTGGGAAGCACCCAAGACTCCGACTGAGGTGCGACAATTCCTAAGACTGGCCGGCTACTACCGACGTTTCATCGTGGGATTTTCAAAGATTGCTCAACCCCTCACAGCTTTGACTCACAAGGGTACTAAGTACAATTGGGGTGACGCGTAAGAATCCTCTTTTCAACTGTTGAAAACCAAACTCTGTAGCGCCCCTATTCTAGCCCTTCCCGAGGGAACAGAAAATTTTAAGGTACATTGTGACGCGTCGATACAAGGTCTCGGTTGCGTGCTGATGCAACTCGAGAAGGTTATAGCCTATGCCTCTCGACAACTACGGATTCACGAGAAGAACTACACGACCCATGACTTGGAACTCGGAGCTGTGGTGTTTGCCCTTAAGATATGGAGGTATTACTTGTACGGTACCAAGTTTACCATTTACACCGACCACAAGAGTCTCCAACATATCTACGATCAGAAGGAGCTGAACATGCGACAACGTCGTTGGGTCGAGCTGCTTAAGGATTATGATTGTGCCATCAAGTACCACCCTGGCAAGGCCAATGTAGTGGCCGACGCTCTCAGCAGAAAAGAAACCGATAAACCTAGGCGAGTGCGAGCGTTACAACTTACGATTCACGCCAACTTACCCGATCAGATTCGCGATGCGCAACTCGAAGCCTTGAAGGATGATAATCTCCCATCAGAACTCATGCGAGGCATGAACAAGCAACTTGAAACCAAATCGGACGGGGTCCGATATTTCGAAAACCGGATTTGGGTTCCACAATATGGAGAGTTGAGAACTCTAGTGATGGACGAAGCACACAAGTCCAGATATTCTATCCACCCTGGCTCAGATAAAATGTACCATGACTTAAAGGCACTTTACTGGTGGCCAAACATGAAAGCCGACATTGCCACCTACGTGAGCAAATGCTTGACTTGTGCAAGAGTCAAAATAGAATATCAGAAACCATCTGGTCTGCTACAGCAACCGGAACTTCCAACGTGGAAATGGGAACACATTTCAATGGATTTCATCACGGGATTACCCAAAACACCGATGGGATGCGATACCATCTGGGTGATCGTTGACCGGTTGACTAAGTTTGCACACTTCTTAGCAATCAAGGAATCGGACAAAATGGAAAGACTGACTCGCATCTACATGAAAGAAGTAGTGTCTAGACACAGAGTGCCTGTCTCCATCATATCTGATCGAGATTCCCGTTTCACTTCGCATTTCTGGAAGTCACTACAAAGCGCACTAGGTACCCGCCTTGATATGAGCACAGCCTACCATCCTCAGACGGATGGGCAAAGTGAGCGCACTATTCAGACCTTGGAGGACATGTTGCGTGCATGCGTGTTGGATTTCGGAAAAAGTTGGGAACCTCACTTACCCTTGGTAGAGTTTTCGTATAATAACAGCTACCACGCAAGCATTAAGGCAGCGCTGTTTGAAGCGTTGTACGGACGGAAGTGTCGATCACCTCTCTGTTGGGCAGAGGTGGGTGATAGCCAAATCACTGGTCCAGAACTAGTACTTGAAACCTCTGAAAAGATTGTTCAAATCCGCAACCGTATGGCAGCAGCACGAGATCGCCAAAAGAGTTACGCCGACAAGCGTCGAAAGCCTCTTGAATTTCAAGTGAACGACCAAGTATTACTCAAAGTCTCACCTTGGAAAGGTGTGGTTCGCTTCGAGAAGCGAAACAAACTCAACCCACGATACGTTGGTCCCTACCGGATAACTGAGCGCATTGGTCCGGTGGCGTACCGACTGGATTTACCAACAGAACTCAGTGGCGTACACAATGTATTCCATGTATCCAACTTGAAGAAATGCCTTTCCGATGAAACCCAAGCAGTCCCTTTGGACGAATTGCAAGTTGATGAACAACTACGCTTCATTGAAGAACCAGTCGAAGTTTTGGATTGGGAAACCAAAACACTCAAGCACAGCAAGATTCCAATTGTTAAGGTTCGTTGGAACTCGAGACGTGGACCGGAGTTCACGTGGGAACGCGAGGATCAAATGATGAAAAAGTATCCTCACCTTTTTGAAGGGTTGACCAAACACCGAAAACCGCGAAACCCGTCAAACCGTCAGAAATCACCAGAGGTATGAATTAAATTTCGGGACGAAATTTCTTTCTACTAGGGGATGATATGACAAACTGAAAATTTTTCTTGCTTTTTCAGACTCTCATCGCGACTTGACTCAAATTTTTGGGACGAAAATTCTTTAACATAGGAATGATGTGGCACTCGTCAATTTCAGGTTAACTCCGTTAATCCAAACTCCGTCAATTCAAACTTAAGATCACTTGATCTATAACGCACACCTCATTACATTTAAACTAGGGTTTTAAATGACGCTTGACAATTACTACATGTGTAGTCTTTCGGGATTGCACCGAAATGCAAACGAGTTGACGCAAACCATTAGTGAATAAATGAAAAACATCCAAACAATAATTATATGATAATTATGTGTTAGGCTATGTGTTATTTGATAAAATTGTTTAAAACGTTAACTCAAGATGCAAACAAGTTACTTTAAGCTAGAAAAGTAACAATTAGAAGTTGAGGGGCCTTGATGTAACATATTATTATTTAATAATAACAAAACCCTAACTCTCTTTCTCCCTCTCTCTAACCCGATCGGCAGCCCCCCCCCCTCCCCTCTCTTTGCGACGGCAGCCAACACCCACCACCATATCACCTTCGTTTGATCTTGTTCTTCATAATCGGAGCATCCCACAATCGTTTCTAAGCATCTCTTACCTTTCTCTTGGTTGTTTCTGCGTTTTTAAGGTATAAACATGAAACCCTAACTTTGTAAATTATGTATTAAGTGTTTATGTGCTTGATTTTGATTAGAGGATGATTGATTATGCGTTGGTTATTGATTTTGATGATCATATGTGATTTTGAACGGTGAAAGAATGTTAAATCATTGATTATTTGAAAACCCTAGAGGGTTACTATTGATTTTGATGAATAATTATGTTTATTACATGTTTGGAGATATGTCGTATGCTTAGGATGCATGTTAGACAATTGTTTGTGCTTGCGGAGTTTTGACAGCAGAGATTGTTAAACTTGAACGACATGTAACTTGTTAAATATAAAAGCAAACTGAGCTATTTATGATTCTAAGAGGTAGTACTCTGAGTCTAGTTTCCAGAAAACCCAACCACGCCTAATTTGGAGGTGTTTTGGTTGCTCAAACGATTTAAATGTGATTAAAGGTCAAAACTGGTACTGGACAGATTGTAAGTTATGTTTAGACAACTGTAACTAAATGTTAATGTGGAAATTGGTCGAGGTTGTTAACACTAATGGGTACTATGATGAGTCTAGTTTCTATAAAGTCCAAGTTTGTAATTTTTGGACGAGTAAAAGTTAACTTTTATTATTTTACAAAACTGAAGTGCAAATATGAATTGTGAGACCTGCTTTTAGGTTGTTTTGTAATTATCATATCTCATGAACTAGAAGACCAAATGGGTTGGTACCACTTCTGGAAGTTAACATATTGAGTTAAGAACCTAACCCAATTGATCTTTCATTAGTTGGATTTTTCATTTAACGGGAATAACAAATAACATTCTGTTGCGCATGATTTTGACTGCTGTGAATTGCTGTAATGTTTTGATCATTGCGAGAAATCTATGAGGAATAAAAATACAATAAAATATGTTCTGGAAACCTAACTCATGTATGCTTTTGTGACGATTTTTGGTGAATTAATTGAGATGCTATGATCTGTTGAATAGAGTAATCTTTCAAGTAGAATTCTGTCTTGATGAAACTAGCTGCTGAACTTTGTGAAAATACATGAAACGTGCTAAGTACTAGATAATTGTTATGTTTTGACCAAATTGCCCTTGCGGGGAATAATTGCTAGTAATGTACAATATTAATACATGATATGTAAGTAGTTGTTCACACATGTAACGTATCACGAATGTGTTTGTTGAGACACACACAATTCACAAACGAAACACGAAACAAATTTTATGCATAGGTATTATGTGCCGAGTCTAGAGACTCGATAATAGTTCCAACACTTAGAAAATCTCATTTGTTGTTTTAGAACGCTAGTGAGGATTTTTCTGTGACGCACATCCTTTGGTTTACTCGTTTTTGGAATTCTTCGCAAACAGTGAGTTTCACGTTTCCCCTTTTTAACTCTTTTAAATGCTTTTCACTTGAAGGAGAATACATACTCCGAAACGCTTTCAGATTTTGTTATTAGATTATATATCACTTGTAAAGGCTAAGTGGCAAACGAAACAACTGAAGTCCTTCACACATCGAACCGTTTAGTATTGGATAACAGCGAGTCACTGTTGAGTAGTACTACTGGGTTTGACAAACCCCACCCAACGCTAAGCTCGACTGGAGGTCGAGTGGGTGTAATTTTGGCTAACACATTACCATGGTCGGGATAGACCTGGTGGCAAGGCACATGATAAACAGTCAGCTTCGGTGTCGAACAGTTAGTAATACTTGCTTTATAGGCTAGCTACCTATAGATATATAATTGATTTAACACTATCTGGTAACGCAAAACGCAAAACGCTAAACGCAAAATGCTAAACGCAAACGTAAACGCAAACGCTTTATTGTATATACACTTGTGAACTCACCAACCCCGTGTTGACACTTTTAGTATGTCATTCTCAGGTAGCCGAGGTGGGCGCGCGGTATAGGATTATGCATTACTTTGAACGTTACTGTTTATGCAAACTTGTTTTAAATTATTATTATTGGGTTTTTAAGTCGTCCTGCGTGACGCAACTTTTGGTTAAAGGTTTTACGCTTCCGCATTTGTTTACACTTAAATATTTTCGTGGATTGAAAACTTTATTTATGGTTTGATTATAACTAATGATTCCGATCCTGTTAGTTCACACCCTCTGATGGTAAAACTCCGTTAGTGGATTTTGAGGGTGTGACAGTAATTGTTTTAGTATTCATCAATAGGATGTATTAAGCATTATGTTTATGGGTTAGGCTAAACGTACCCCCCTCCCTGGCTAACCATACACCCCTGCTGAACTTTCATTTCCCCTTAACATTTTTAATTGACATTATAGTCCCTCTTATTTTATTTTATAATTTCTCTCAAAATATCAAATAAAAACTATTAAGTTTTTATTTTTGTTTTACAAATTTTTATATATTTTTGTTATTGATTTTATTATTTTATTTCATTAAGATATTATTAAAAGTTTGTTTATTTTTGTTACATGTATAAAAAAGTTTTATATGTTCTTTTTTTTTTTTATAAAATGTATTTAAAACAATTTGATTTTTTTGTTAGATTTAGATACAGGAGTTGATTTTACTTGAGAAAAGAGCCAAATTTGTTTATCAAGTTGTATATTATTTAACATTTTTATTTATAAAAACTAATATGATTTTTTATAACAGAATGTAAACTCTCTTAGTTTAAAAAAAGCACTCTTCAAAAAGATTATAACAAATATAGAAAGAAATATTTTTTTTAAAACAAAAACAATGTTTATTAGATAAGAAAAAAACGTTTTTCTAAGTAAGAAAAAATATGTTTTTATTAAAGGCTTTTAAATATACATAAAAAGATACATAGAAAAAAAAAGTTGTTAAATAAAAATAGAATAAAAATGCTTTTATAAAAATAATAATGATAATAAAAGATAACAAAATAACAAAAAAATAAAAAAAAAACAACAAAAGGGTTTAAATCGTATTAATGTAAAACCTAAGGGAGGGGGTCAGTTTTGTAAAAATGGATGGGGTGGGGTACGTTTAGCAACACCCATGTTTATTGGAAAAAAAATGATGAAAAAGAAAAAATAATGTTGTGTTAGAGATTCAATGTTCAAGTATTATATAGTGAAAATAAAAAGAAAAAAAAAGAAAAAAAGAGAAGTTTACTTAGTTTGTTTGTAATAAGTCGGATCGGATCGTTTTAGCTACTTTAAATATTCCCTTCCATACCCTTACACCTAGCCCCGTTATAACCCGCTTTATTTGCATTTGTGTCAAAGCATTTATATAGGTGGATATTTGATGATTGTACAAGCGTATGCTAGGAGAATTGGTTATATGTGAAACGTGTGATTGATTACCAAGAAGAGGGTTAATGTGTAAAGGTGTGTTATGTATGGGTAAAAACCGAAAGCATGTTAGGTTTGTTTAGAACTCTATGGTTTAAATAGAACATCAAGTATATTAGTGCAAACCGATAGACATGAGGGAATAGGGTATGAATTGAGACCTTGACTGAACCGGAATTGTTGGTATGATTGGTGGTTATAAGTTGAAAATGAAAAAAAAAATTGTTGTTGAGGTGTTGCTTGGGGGCAAGCAACGGTTAAGTGTGGGAATGTGACGGGTGCATCAGAGTATGACCCGTAAGTGTGCTTTATCGATATAAATATATGTGAATTAAGTGTCAATTTCATGTGAACTGGATAACTACTGTTGTGTGGTTATTTACATATTAAAAGGAGGTTCTGGAGTTATTATGGTGTTTAACGAAGCAACCGAAGGAACCTGACACTCGAGAGAGGCGAGAAAATGAGAAAATTGAAGTTGGTGGCCGAGGACCACCATGGCCCACGGTCCAGACGTGGGCCACGGTCCAAACTGATTAGATTGTCCAGAACCCACCGTACAGTGGGTTCTTGGACCACCGAGGCCCAAGGTGGGGACCGTGGGCCATGGTCCGGCAACCATAACTGCCGTTTTTTCTTTATTTTATGCGGTTTTACCTTGTCTTTTCAACTATCTGTCATTCAAGAACACCATAGGGACGAATTTTGGAGTACAAAAAGATTATTGGGAGTTTGGTAATCACTAGTGACTTGAGTTTTATGCATTTTCATACACTAATTGATGTGATGATGAATCAAACTATGTGTGGCTAAATTCCTTTGTGTTCTCTCCCAAATTGTAAGGTTTTCAATTGAATATTTGTTAATCGTTTATGTTATTTGTGGGATAGTAGTTTGATATTATGATTGTAATGCTATGATGATTGTGAGTTTGATTAGTAATTGTTAGTATAGTGTAATTCGGGTTCTTGACTATCAGTTCTTGGTGCCATAGGCAATCAGGATTTATTGGAAGGGAATTAGGGTTAACTATATAAAAATGATTATCGAGTGACAACCTTGCGTTTTTATAATCCAAGTACTTAGTCCTCTTTTATCATAATCAAACGCATTCTCACGAACTATGTCTATGTAGTTCATCCCAAAAGTAAACGTTAACATTATCAACCTTGGAAACTTGAAATCGAGAGAGAGCATTCTTTTTTTATTGATTCAGTTTAACTCGTTAAATTGTTTTCAGTTATTTTCGTTAATCAAAATCAACCAACCAAATACTTGAATTTATTTTTTGCAATTAGTATAATATAGATTAATTACAAAGCTACTTAGCAACACATTTTCCACAAACTCTCTGTGTTCGACACCCACTTACCGCTATCTAATTAGTTGTATTTGGTTTATTTTTGAGTGAGTCTTCGATTTCACGTTAGAAACTATGTCGGTTTTTGGTAATTTTAAATCTCAACCATTGATTAACATGACCTAATTGCTATGATTTATTCCTAATCTTCCTAGGAAACTACTTGTTTTTAAGATAACCCTCCCAAAGCTACTTAGCAACACATTTTCCACAAACTCTCTGTGTTCGACACCCACTTACCGCTATCTAATTAGTTGTATTTGGTTTATTTTTGAGTGAGTCTTCGATTTCACGTTAGAAACTATGTCGGTTTTTGGTAATTTTAAATCTCAACCATTGATTAACATGACCTAATTGCTATGATTTATTCCTAATCTTCCTAGGAAACTACTTGTTTTTAAGATAACCCTCCCATATATATATATATATATTTGATTTCTTATGAGAACCACTTTGAGTTTTAAGAACTCGAAAGAACTCAACGTAACAATTTTTCTTTTTGAATTTATTTCTACATATATGTAATATGTAGGTTACATGCATATAAAAAAATTACAGAATTTTTGTACACGCCGAATCAAATTTTTACATAAGTGTAACTAAGGTTTACACTAGTGTAATTCTCACACATCTTTATTCTCTCTCATAATTCATTTTTAATTAGATTAAAATTCAGCCACATATTTTATACCCATTTATATTTTGTGTGGTCCATATTGAGTTATTAAAGTTTTTACAACTCATCAAGTTTTTAAAATATCATTCCCCTATACGTATATATATATATATAAAATAAATGAAAAAAGGTTCTGACACATGTCACCACCACATGCATTTGGGACACGTGTCAGCCCCATGTTTAATAAGCTATTGTGTTCACTATCTAAGCTTCCACGTCGCCCAAACCACTGATCCGGTTTTTTTCCAACTTTTCATCCGCCCAAAACAAAAACCTATCCTCATATCTCTCTTCTCCTTCTCTCTCCTTCATTCATCTCATCCGCCGTTTCTCTTTTTACTCTCTTCTCCACACCAGATCCAGAAACATCACTATGTTTCAGATCTTCAGATCTTCACTATATTTCTGATCTTGTGACAAATCAAGTACTTCAGTTGTTGCTGTGTTCATTAATTCCCGTTCTTTGCTCTTCGCCGCCGTGAAGCCTCACTGTTCAAGGTGACTTTAATGTGTTTATATATTGCTTATTTTCTCTAAATATTGTATTCTTATGTTATAATCCTGAAATTATTTTCTAATCCGTTTATATCTTTTCAAATATTTAGGGCAAATTTAAGGTCAGTTCATCTAAAGCCTCTGTAAATCGGCTTTGTTGAAGGTGAGTGCAATTAATTTTTTTTATGTTAGGTTGTATTAATTTTTTATATTTTTTAAATTTTTCATTAATAAATAATTCTATGTTTTTTATTCAGATTCATATTCTCAATAGTGAAGATGAAGATGAAGATGAAGATAAAGAGGTACTGTTATCTTGTTCAAATATTATATTTAATTTCATTATTTAATTTTCTATTTTCTATATTTCTCAATTCTATTTTACTTTCCAAAATTGTGTATTATGTTTTGCAAGTACACATCGGCTTTGCTGGAATCAATATTATGTTTTGCAAGGTATGGGTTAATGATTTTTTAATTATTTTAATTCTTTATATTCTGAAAAATAAGAGTTAGATTTATTTAATTGAGTATTTTGGCTTGCATTATTGTACCATATTTTGTTGACGTATTCTCAACATTGAAGGTTAAAGATGACGATGAATAGGTACTGTTTTGCTGTTTAAATATTATATATAATTTAATAATTTTATTTTTAATTTTAGATATTTATTAATTCAAATTACTTTCCAAATTTGTTTTCAATGTTTTGCAAGTACACATCAACTTAGCTGGATTCTGGATTGACATAGGACTTCAATATCATGTTTTTAATTTCAATTTCTTCAAACTGTAAGTGATCTTCTTCATAGTATGTGTTATGAAAGTTTAATTTATTACATTTATTTTGGAAATATTAGTTACATATTTTAAACTGAACCGTTTTGCATATCTTTACAGATTACATTATGTTTCTTCAATCAAGAATCAGATTAATAAATTTCTCATATGATTCATGGTGTGAAGGTATAATCAAATTTACATTCCTCTTTAAAAGTATGTACTTTTTTAGTTTAATTTCTAATAAAAGATTTACATATTACATATTTAAAAAAAATACATAAAATTCTAAATGAATTAAATTTATACATTATCATGTGTTTAGACGTTCCAAAAAGTTTCATTTGTGTTTAAAAGCTAAATATTTAGAGCAACATTTATTGTTTAAAAGGGTTATTATATTTTTGTTTGATCCTATTATGATGTATTGTTATTTTTCAAATTCTAAATGTTCCTGAAAAATTTAATTTTTAAAGAATTAAGAATTTGATTAAAATTTTTAAGTATGCAATATTTCCAATTTCCCAAAACTTAGAATTTAAAAAAGTTACCATTTTAGGGTTAATCCTTTTATGATGTATGGTTATTTTTCAAGTTGCAAAAGTTTCTGAAAAGATATATTCACCTTACATAAAATTAATTCCAAAAATTTTGTAACAATTCAGAATTTGATTACATATTTTTTGTATTCACTCTTTCCCCTAAATTTTAGTAGTGTTTAAAAAGGTTACAGTATTAATATTTGTTTTATCCTAATGTGATGTATGGTTATTTTTCAAATTCAAAAACTTCCAGAATAATAATATTCAAGTTACTTAAATATTTTTACCAAATTTTTTATTCAAAAGTTTTTATAATTTTGTATACATTTAACCAACTAACAAAGATAAAAAATGGTTTTTTATCACTAATTTATATAGAAACAAAAATATATTTTTAGTTTTCTAATTTCTTTTTTATACTCTAAAGTATGTTCTTATTTTGCCATATACATTTTTCATTGTTATTAATTTATAATTAAAGATTTACATAACACATATTCATAAAATTATACCTTTCATTTTGAGGATTACTAAACTTTTAAATGTTAAAGTGTTCAGTATTTTCAAAAAATTGTCATAATTCTTTAGAAAACTTAATACATTATGTTTGTTTCCTTTTTTATATATGGTTTTCTTTGTAAGGCCCCGAACCCGGTAGCCCTACTTTAGCGTTGAATTTACTCATAAACACAGTTCTACAAATCAGAGTTTATTAAAACTTTCACGGAAACGTTAACTTAAATCATTCGTTACAAAACATTAAATCCTTTCTTTAAAACCATGATAATAAACATCATATTTATAACACCATTTCTTCCATCTTCAGATACCAGCCGCTCAATCCATGTCATGTGCCAACCTCATGCTAGCTTTTTAATCATATTCACCTGCGTGCATACTAAAAGTCAGCTACGCTGAGTGAGTTCTAGTTAATTAGGCGACATACAATACATACACATATCTCACAGACATACATATCTTAACCTTGTATAAATATCCATAAGAGGAACGTCATATAATATCTATTAAAAGAACCATGGCTATTGCCCATGCTATATATATATATTCCATAGAAGGACGCTCTGTATAAATTCTCCATAGAAGGACGGTCTATATACTTCCAAAGAAGGAACATCCTATATATTTCCATAGAAGGAACACTATGCTTTCCATTAAAGGAACACTATGTTTTCCATTAAAGGAACACTGTACTTTCCATTAAAGGAACACTATGCTTTCCATTAAAGGAACACTGTGCTTTCCATAGAAGGAACACTCAATATATATTATCCGTAGAAGGAACTATGTACATAATTTATTATTTAATATCCATATAAGGAGACAATCACTGTACTTGGCAATACATGCAATATCCGAAGATCGTTCACGTACTGACAAGCTTTCATTCTCATTCCAGACATATATAAATAACATATAAATCATACATGGCATACACTTACCAATATTGGGTAAGTGTATTAACTTTCACATCGAGTATGCACACAGCCCTGAAAACATAACAAGGAATGGGGCTAGAAACTCACCTGAACTCGGTTACGTTCACTGTTGATGGTTACTCCTTCCGTGAGATGTGTACGGCTAACTGTATAACAATTACACGTAACGATTAACTATCACTACCCATATCACGTTTCTAGTCTAACTACAGTCCACAACGAACAGGGGTCCTGGGGCAGCGCCCCTGGCAGCGGGGTTCTAGGGGCGGCAGCCCCTAGCGGAGTCCAAGGGGCAAAGCCCCTGGCTGGGGTTAAGCTGCCAGGTAAGCTTGGAAAAATTTTATTTTCACTAACTGTCTTAACACATTTTCCATTAGGAGTTTAATATTATCATCCAATTCGCTAACCCATTTGCTATAACGAATTAAGCCTGATTCGCTATTCTGGTTCGTTATCCTCACATAACGAATTGGAAAGTAACGAATCACCTGATTCGTTGCTTGATTCGTTATGCTAAATCGTTATCTGAACATCATCTGATTCGTTACCTTAGTATAGCGAATGAGCATATAACGAATTACCAGATTCGTTAGCTTATCTAACGAATTGATAGATAACGAACTAAGAGCTCATTCGTTATCAAGTCTCACGAATTGGGTCCCATTCGTTATGAACGCGTAATGAATTGGTCAATCATAAAGAATCATCTATGTTCTTATCCAGACTTTGACCCCAAAATCGTCAAGAACACCCAACAGTCAAACTGTATTAGATCTGCGATTAAATCTTCATTTCTTAACGAAAAATCATGATTTAGGTATCATTGGAATAGTCTATGCAGCGCACACAAACCCCAAGGGTCCAATCATTCAAATATTTGAGTTTATAGGGTGCGATTTATGTATATACATACGGGTTCTATTAGTCTAACAATTAACCCATCAAATGTTAATCGATTTCCAAAAGATTTGTTGCTTTGGACTCGTTTGTAACATACTATAACAGATCTATGATTTCCCAAACCAAACCGAACCTATATGAACGATTTCTAAATATAGACGTACCTTAAACGAGTCGGTTTACGAACACTGTTAAGCCTTGATGTTGTTTTGGTTCTTCACGAAGATCTAGCACCAACGGGTTTGGGTTTCCACCTTCGAATCTTGGCTCGGGTTATAGGATGGTGTTTGTGTGTGTTTATCAAGGTGTAGGCTATGGTGAAGATTTGGATAAAAATGGAAAGGATTAGGGTTTAAGGGGTATTTATACTCCCTTAAGCCCATGGACCTAAGGCCCATATTTCCTTTTTGGTCCAGCTTTAATTCTAATAACCAAGCCCGCTACCACTTAAGCTTTATTATCATATTATCGTATTATCCCACTAACTCAAATAATTCACCCGACGCAGGTATAACATTAAATATTATTCTAGAATTTTCGGGATGTTACATTCTTTCAACTTTAAAAAAAGGTACAAAGCTAAACTGTAACTTTACCTAAATATGTTGATCAACTTTTCATTTCAATCTATAAACAATCCATATTTGTCAACTATAAGGCCAAGTAAAAGTTTTCAAAATTGTGAGCATTTGTTGGACTACTTACAGAGTTTATAATTGAAAGAAAACATGGAAATATTTTAGCCTATATGAAAAAAAATCTATGATGTTGAATAAGACTGACATATTTTCAAATTCCATTTTAAATTGATACTAATTAAATATGAGTATACATTTTGCACTTTCCTTTAAAGTATATATTTGTTATTATTAATTTACTTTCAAAGATTTACACATAACATACTTTTAAAATACAAACTTTTAAATTTGACAAAAAAATGTAAACTTTTACTTTAAAAAGTGTTAACTCTTTCCAAAAAACTGTTTATATTCTTTGGAAATCTTAATACAATCTTTTTGTTTCCCTTTTTAATTTATGGTTTTCTTTGAACTTTACAAAAATGTAGAAAGGTTTAAAACACTATATGAAAAAAAGCCGAATTTTGTTAAATATTTTAAGTATTTCAAATTCTAAAAGTATATGTTTGTTGTTATTATAACCTTTAATGAAAGATTTACATATCATATATTTTAAAAATATAAACTATATTTTTGACAAAAAATATCTTTTAAAGTGTTCACTGTTTTCAAAAAACTGTCAATATTATTTACAAATCTGAATACAATCTTTTTGTTTCCTTTTTGATGTATTGTTTTCTCTCAACTTTAAAAAAGGTAGATCTACTTTTTATCATCTTTTCATTTCAATCTAAAATATATTAAAAAATTACAACTTTAAAAAAAGTATATCTACTTTTGATCAACTTTTCATTCCAAACTAAAATATATTAAAAAAAATACAAACTTTAATTTTGAGAAAAAATAAACTTTAATGTTCAGGTGTTCACTCTTTCCAACAAAATCTAAATATTTTTTTTTTAAAACTTAGTACATTATTTTTGTTTCGTTTTTTATGTATTGTTATCTTTCTAACTTTAAAAACACTTACAAACATAATATTTGACTTTACCTAAATATGGTGATCAAGTTATAAACAATTTCCATATTTTTGTCAACTATAAGGACAAGTTAACCATTTCAAGATTGTGAGAATGTGTTGGACTACATGTATAGATTATAGATGAAAGAAAACAAAAATATATTTTTGGGTATATGAAAAAAACCATGATATTGAACAACATTGACACTAATTAAATTGTCATATACAATGTGCATTTTTGTTTAAGTATATATATTTGGTGTTATTAATTTATAATCAAAGATTTACAATAACTGAAATTTACAACATACAAATCTAAAATTTAGATTGTTAAGTAAACTTTTAAAGTGTTTACTCTTTCGATATGTTAATGCATTATTTTTTTCCCTTTTTTACGTATTGTTTTATTTCAACTTTCAAATAACTTAGAAAGTTAATCCTGACCTTACTTAAATATGTTGATCAACTTTTCATTTCAATTTATAAACACTATTACAAGATATCTTTTTCAAAATGTTTCCCAATTAGTTACCAATTTATGTAACCAAGAAAGAATATTTTTCTGCGATTTTTCATATAGCCAAAAATAGATTGTAGGTGAAAGAATATTAAAACTTTCAAAATTGTGAGCATGTGTTGGACTACTCATAGAATTATAGGTGAAAGAAAAGAAAAAAAAACTTTCAAACTATATGAAACTAAACTATCATATTGAATAAGATTGACATATTTTCAAATTCCAATTTAGATTGAGACTAATTAAATATGAGTATGCGTTTAACATTTTCCATTAAAAGTATATATTTGTTGTTATTAATATACATTTTCCATATATAATATCAAATTAACATTTTTAAAATTGTAACAAAATACTAAATATATATTTCAACTACTTATAGAGATTAAATAGGAATGAAAATAAAAAAATATTTTAGGCTCTAAGAAATAAAACAAAAATTTTATCAACATTGACACTGTTTAAAATTCCAATTAAGAATCAGGTTAATTAAATTGTCATATTCATTTTCCATTTTCGTGTAAAAGTATATATTTGTTGTTATTAATTTACAATCAAAGATTTACAAATAATGGAATTTTATAAAATACAAACCATAATATAGATTTTTAAGTAAACTTTTACTTTTAAAGTGTTCACTATTTCCAAGAAATTGTAAATATTCTTTTGATATTTTAATGCATTTTGTTTCTTTTTCCTTTTTTATGTATTGTTATATTTTAACTTTAAAAAAAGTTAGAAAATTAATCTTGACCTTACTTAAATATGTTGATAAACTTTTCAAATATAATGAAGATCAAATTAACATTTTCAAAATTGTAACAAAATACTAAATATATATTTCAACTACTTATAGAGATTAAATAGCAATGAAAACAAAAATATATTTTAGGCTATATGAAATAAAACATAAATTTGATCAACATTGACACTGTTTAAAATTCCAATCAAGAATCGGGCTAATTAAATTGTCATATACATTTTCCATTTTCGTTTAAAAGTATATATTTGTTATTAATTTACAATCAAAGATTTAAAAATAATGGAATTTTATAAAATACAAACCATAATATAGATTTTTAATGTAACATCCTAGAATATTCTAATATTAAATAAAGACAGTCGCGTTTAGTTATCGTGTGTCAATAGTTAATAAGTATTAAATGAAGAAAGATCATGGACTTGGATTAATTATGGTGGATTAAAGGGTTATGGAACTTAGGTCCGTGGGCTTTAAGGGATATAAATACCCCATAAACCAACCTAAAACCCTAATCCTCATTCCATCTTTCCACATTGCCTACACACTCAAAAACAGACACATACACCTACACATATACACGGCCGAGAGAGAGAGTGAGATCCAAGGCCAAGCAAACGTGATTCTTGATAGATCCTTCAATACACAAGATAAATACAAGATCTAAAGTCCATAACTAAGCCAAACAAACACGAAAAGGTATGTTTTGATCTTAAAGTTTACGTTTTCATAAATGTTTAGCCTTGAAACTTGAGTCTAGAATAGATCGGGTATAAACGAAACATAAAGTAACAAACTTGACGTTAAAACGAACCTAATAAACCCACGTCTAGGCACGGTTCGTTCAAAGAAAACCTTAGATCTAGTATTGAACGTTTTTGAGCTTAAAGGTCCAAACTTTGTGCGTTTTCGGGCCGAATCTTATCAAAAAATGATCAAAGGAATGTTCACGGGATTGATCAACATCATATCAAAGGGTTACAGGTTGAACATAGATGTTTATGGGGTTAAAATCAAAACCCGTCGTTGCAGTAAATAAGTTCACTAACCAATATGTTCACGTGCATGATAAGTTCGCACCCATATAAGTTCGCCTTGTACAAGTTCACCTGGTGATAAGTTCGTTTAATGATAAGTTCGCTAAATGATTAAGTTCGCTTAATGATTAATTTCGCTTAATGATTAAGTTCGCTTAATGATTAAGTTCGCTTAACATTAAGTTCGCTTAATGTTATGTTCGCTTAAAACGCTAAGTAAAAGTAATCCAGTACTAGACCACGAATCGGGCTAACGAATCAGGCTTAATTCACTATAACGAATGAGTAAGTGAATAAAATAATAAATTAAAATCCTGATTGAAAATGTGTTAAGATAGTTAATCGGGCTAACGAATTAGCTTAACCCCAGCCAGGGGCTCTGCCCCTAGGACCCCGCTAGGGGCTGCCGCCCCTAGAACCCCGCTGCCAGGGGCGCTGCCCCCGGACCCCCGTTAGTTGTGGGTAATAATTGAACTAGAAAGACGATATGGGTAGTGATAGTTAAATTGATACGTGTAATTGTTATACAGGTAGTCGTGCACAACTCAAGAAAGGGATTACTATAAACAGTGAACATAACCGCATTCAGGTGAGTTTCTAGCCCCATTTGTTATGTTTTCGGGACTGTGTGCATACTCGATGTGATATTTAATACACTTACCTTAAATGATAAGTGTATGCCATGTATGATTTATGTGATAGATATTATGCTATGATTGTGAACGAGAAAGCTTGTCGGTACATGAACGATCTTCAGATATTGCACATATTGACAAGGGAGGTATGTATATGAAAGATGAATGTGTATGATATATATATATATATATATATGTACAACATATGAGTACGTATGAATGATTAAAGAAAGTATATGTATGTTACGGGTATGCAAAGACAGAATGTACGAAGATAAAGAAGTAAGGGATCAGACCCTAATAATATCTGAGATAGAGAAGAAAGGGATCAGACCCTAATAATATCTGAGATAGATAAGTAAAGACGGATCAGACCCTACTAATATCTTAGATAGAAAAGAAAGGGATCAAACCCTAATAATATCTGAGATAGAAAAGAAAGGGATCAGACCCTAATAATATCTGAGATAGTATGAACAGTAAACATAAAGTATGAAAGTAATAAAGTATGAATGTATGTATGAAAGTAAATTAGTAAAGTAATTATTATGTATCTTCGAGTGCATAATTGAAGGTAAGTGTATGTAATGTATGATGTATGATGTATGATTAACTAGAACTCACTTAGCGTAGCTGACTTTTAGTATGCACGCAGGTGAGTAGAATGAGACAGCTGGCTTGAGCGGGGAAACATGGCAGAAGAATAAGAGTCTAGCATCTGAAGACCTGTTATGTTTTGATTTTGAAAAACAAGAGGAATGTTTTAAGACATGTTTATGATTTGATATGTGATGTTTATGAAAGATTTATATTACGCGTAAAGTTTTAATTAACTCTGATATTTAGAACAGTGTTTATGAGTAATCCAACGTCAAAAGTGAGGCACCGGTAACGGGGCCTTACATTTAAGTAAACTTTTACTTTTAAAGTGTTCACTATTTCCAATAAATTGTAAATATTCTTTGGTAATTTTGTTGCATTTTTATTTTATCCGTTTTTATCCGTTCTTTAGATATCTTTTTCTAAAATGTTTCCGAATTTAGTTACCAATTTCTCTAACCAAGAAAGAATATTTTTCTTCTATTTTTCATATATCCTAAAATAGATTGTTGTTTTCTTCTATAAGTACTCTCCAACATGCTCACAATTTTGCACGCCCACATTCACTTTGTCTTACTTTCTGTATTCAATCTTTCTTGTGAAGTCATGGAGCACGGGTATATTCTAACACTTTATGTTGTAATACATTATTTATTTATAACAGCTTATAATTATTGAATTTTTTGTGACACGTGCATCATATTTTGTTACAGAAACATCACATATTTGAAGGATTTGGATTTGGCTCGTCGTGATTACACTGTCAAAGTTCGTGTAATTTAGTTTATGGAAGCAGCCTTTGTATAATAGTCCAGATCAGTTTTACTCAATTGAAATGATTGTTGTTGATGAACAGGTATATCTTCATCCATTAAATTTATACATTTTGTTTTAAATTATTTTTTATTTTTCATATCTTTTTGACCTATACATTTTACTTATAGGGAACCACAATGCAAGCTAATGTTCTTAGAAGATGGTTTCCCAAATCTGAAAGTCTTCTTAATGAATCAGGGTATTTTTACTATTCTCTTATTTTTATATTCAACAATATTACTTTTACTTTGCACAATTGATATCATATGTTGATTTCTTATTTTTTATTATATTATATTTGAATTTATATTATAAATTTTTAGTAAATATTGATAAGATTTACTATATTTCTCTTGATTGTTTATACTAATTTTTTGAATAGTTGTTTACACTCTATTTTTGTCTTCATTGTATTTGTATTATATTTGAAATATGTTATAAAATTAGTATGTAAAATTAATTAATTTTAGGAATATTTGTCAAATTGTACTTAAATTATAATTATTTGTATTTTGTAGATTTCCATTTTATAGTATTGAGTATAACCTATTTTAATATTTACTAAATTTTTAAGTTATGATTAAAATCAAAAAATAATTGTTAGATATGATTAATGAATAAGCTTATTTGTAATATTATCTTATTTTTATACTCAATATTACTTTTACTTTGCATAATTGATATTATATTTTCATTTCTTATTTGTCTTTAAATTACATTTGAAGTTTTATTAAAATCACAAAATAATTGTTTGATTAAATCTTATTTACACTTCTTTAATTTTACTTTTGTAGACTACTATTTCATTGTGAGGCCTACAATTGGTTTGAATGACTCAAAGTACAAATATGTGAACAACCAAAACAAGCTGGGGATTTTTGTTGACAGTGATATGTTCCCATGTTTTGATTTCTCTGGTCCAGTATATGGATTATGTTTCACAGATTTTAAGGATATCATTGAAAAAACTGTTCCTGATAATCAAGCTTTAGGTAAAGAGATTCTATATTGTACAATTATTATTTTTCTATGTACTTTAACTTTTTATGTATTAATTTACAATTTTTTTAGATGTTATTGGTTTTGTTGCTGATGTTAAAGATCTGAAGAAATTCAAGACATCAAAGGGTAAAGACACAAAGAAAGTCAATGTCATTCTTCAAGATCTTGAGTATGTATTCACTCGTAATATTTTATAATTTTAAATTTAGTTTGTAATCACTTTTATTTAAATCTTTTATTTAATTCTGTTTTGCAAGGATAAATTCAATTTACTTGTCTTTGTGGGATTCTTATGCTGATTTTGTTTTAGAACACTGGCAAAACATAAATGAAAATGGTGTTATTGTTGTTGTACTCCAGTTTGGCACATTGAAGTACTTTGGACGTTTCGGTTATGTGAACAACTGTTTTAATGTTTCAAAGCTATTTGTGAATTCTGACATTGCTGAAATTACTTCATTTCGAAATAGGTTTTATACTTTCATTATTAAAGATTGATATTACAATATATTTTTTTTCAGCAAAGGTTTTAATTTATTCACTAATTTTTTCATTTTTTAATCAGCCTTCTTCGATACTCTGCTGGTTCATCATGTTCCACCCAATCATCTAGGTTATCTGGAATGTTTTTATACCTCTATGATGAATGTTTCGTAAGGAGCGAATTTGTCAACATAGCTGAGTTAACTCTGAATGAGGTAAAATTTATTTGTGTTTTTTTAATATTTAATATTTTTTGTTATAATAGAGTTAACATAAATATAGGTGAAGTCTGTGGTTATTGTTGGTACTGTTCAGATGATACAAGAAGAATTGCCATGGTATTATTTTTCTTGTAAAAGTTGTCACAAGAAGGTTACAAAAAGGAGTGATAGTGATGAACCTACTGTTGGTGTTTTGGTTGATCAAAAAGATGTTTTTGAATGTAAAACAGAGGCTTGCAATAATACTGTGATTGAAGTTGTTGAAAGGTTTTATTATATTTCAATTTTATCATCATCATATTTCTTATAAACATAGTAGCTTACATGATTCATTATTTATACAGGCTGAAAGTCCCATTGGTGGTTCAGGATTCCACTGGAAGTGTGTCTTTGACGGTTTTTGACAGAGAAGCTTCTATAAGGCCCCGTTACCGGTGCCTCACTTTTCACGTTGGATTTACTCATAAACACAGTTCATACTATCAGAGTTAATAAAAACATTCGCGGAATATTAAAACATTCAAACCATTACATTACATGACCATAAATCCTTGTCTTATCGAGCATTCAAATTGTTTAAACATAAAACATTGTCTTTTAAATATCATAACATAACACTTCATTGATATGCCAGTGCCTTCAAATCCATGCCATGTGCTTCCCCTTAAGCAAGTTGCCTCATTCTACTCACCTGCGTGCATACTAAAAGTCAGCTACGCTGAGTGAGTTCTAGTTAATCAGGCGACATATAATACATTCACATACTAACACATGCACCCGAAGGTACATACCTTCATATTTACTTACATACGTACTTTCATTCTTTCTTTCGTACTTACATACATACTTTCATTCATACATATATGTTTTAAAGAGCATCCCGCCCTATAACCTTCGCCGATATTATTAGGGTCGGTTCCCTACGTTCGCCGATATTATTAGGGTCGGTTACCTACATTCGCCGGTACTATTAGGGTCGGTTCCCTTCATTTGCCGATATTATTAGGGTCGGTTCCCTACATTCTTACTACTATAACATACCTGTCCTTAGGGGTGTGCATGAGGCGGTTTGGGGCGAGTTTTGGTAAAACCCATAACCATAACCAAATGGCGTTTAATAGAAAACCATAACCATAACCGATCCGTTATGGCAGTTTCAGTTAATCGGTTTTGATGGTTATAACGATTCGGTTATGGGTTGGTTAACCATGACCAACACAAATATAATTAGGCCTAAAACTTTTGTACCAAATATTATCAAAAAACAAAAAAAGACATGACACGATCAAACAAAATACATAATCCATAATATTAATACCAAATATTTAAACAAAACCATGACATAACCCAACAATAAAATTCAAGTTAATTCGATAAGAAACAATGAACCAAAATACAAAACGATATAATCTGAATATATTTAATTAATATTGATATATTGATTGTGAATATCAATATGGCAGTCACCATTATTAACGTTTCAATTGATGTAGTTTGTTGAGATAAGTTAGGAAGAGAAACTAAAGCTAAAAGGTCAAAAGAATGTCTCCTGCTATGGCATTAATTCCAATATCCAAACCTCTTCGTCGATTCATAAGTATAATAAACGGGGCGGTTCGGTTATGCCAGGTATGATATTATCAATAACCAAAACCGACCCGTATTTGGCGGTTTTCAAAAATCAAAACCGACCCACCGGATATAGCGGTTATCGGTTAAAATCGGTTCGGTTATGCCGGTTATGGTTCGGTTTATGGTTAACAACGATTAATTTGCTCACCCCTACATGTCCTTTACATACTTTCCTTGACAATATGTGCAATCTCGGAAGAGCGTTCACGTACCATCAACATATCATACATACATTGTTCATACATCATATATATATATTCATACATACATTATTCATACATCACACATATCAATCATACCTTTAACTACCACTTGACGGCACATGCAATATCCGGAGATCGTTCACACACCATCAAGCAATCATCATGCATAAATCATACAAGGCATACACTTATCACCTAAGGTAAGTGTATTAACTATCACATCGAGTATGCACACAGCCCCGAAAACATAACAAGGAAGTGGGGCTAGAAACTCACCTGAACTCGATT
This sequence comes from Bidens hawaiensis, assembly GCF_021521415.1. Taxonomy (NCBI): domain Eukaryota; kingdom Viridiplantae; phylum Streptophyta; class Magnoliopsida; order Asterales; family Asteraceae; genus Bidens; species Bidens hawaiensis. The sequence goes on along the minus strand of NW_027495065.1, from coordinate 90,646 downwards.
ACGTTCACCATTAATTGTTATTCCTTTCCTTAGCTGTGCTCGACTAACTATATAACAATTACACATATCAATTAACTATCACTACTCACATCGCGTTTCTAGTCTAGTTATAACCCTCAACGAACGGGGGTCCGGGGGCAGCGCCCCTGGCAGCGGGATCTAGGGGCGGCAGCCCCTAGCACGGTCCAAGGGGCAGAGCCCCTGGCTGGGGTCGAGCTTGGAAAAATTTTATTTCCATTAACCGTCTTATTACATTTTCCATTAGCCTTTTGAATCATTAATTAATTTGCTAGCTTAAAAGTTCAAGGGCTTCTTTGTAATTAAATCATTCTTTTTCTAAGTCCATGGACCATTATGTCATTTTGTCAAACTTTTAGTTCGTTACTTGGTTCTTAACGAACTGGCTTATCTTAGCGAACTGTTTCTTATAACGAATTGAACCCTTTAACAAACTGGACTCCTTAACGAATCAGTCCATGTAACAAACTGGACCTTCCAATTCGTTATCTCCTTTAACGAATGACTATAACAAATCAAGGGTGATTCGTTATCTTTTCTCCTTAACGAATCGAATACGAACTGAAGCTAGTTCGTTATGTTTCCTTTAACGAATTACATGGAGAATCACCCCTAGTTCGTTAGCTTCTTGTTAACGAATTAGGGTTAGGTCAGAGAATGTCAGAAACATTCTCTGACATTCCTTTATCCTTGTACCATTTCCGGCGCCGTCGTCGGAAAAACGCGTTTTCGCCGGAAAAGGGAGTTTTTGACTCATTTTTCACCGTTAATCGCCCCGTTTGATCCAGATTTGAGCTAGGGTGACCCCTAAGCCCATCTTAGGTTCGGTTTATACCCGATTCCACCCGGATCTCGTGACTTAAACGGTTTAACGGTGTCGGCTCGTCGCTTCGTGACCATATCTAACGGGTTTAAGCTCAAACAACATCATAGTATCATTACCTTGGGTCGGGATCGATTATACTTCTATGCTCGGCTAGAGAGAGAGACTAGAGAGAGAGAGAGAGAGAGCTTAAGTGTGTGTTTTAGGAGGTGTATGAAATATGTGTGAAATAAAATTAAGTGGGTATTAATGACTTATATAATTATAGATCATGGGCTTAAGCCCACGGTCTTTTCCTCTTTCCTTCATAACCCAATTCCGTTTAACTCAACACTAGCCCGACTCATAATAACTCATACTTTCGTTTATTAACCGAATCCAGATAACGGGATGTTACAGCTTCAAAACTTCTCAACACTACTGCTAAAGCTTTAGTTGGGAAACATGCTGCTGTAAGATATCATTGTGACTTTGTAAATATTCTGCCTTATGTTTTTATTTTTAAATAACTATTTGATGTTAATATTTTTGTAAAATGTTACTTACAACTGGGTGGAGATAAAGCTTTGTATCCTGATGAGTTGGAGGTTCTTGTGGGGAAAAGTTTTGCTTTTCGGATTGATATTAGCCAGTTTAATCAGAATAACAACTTCTGGGTTTTTGGTGTTTCAAAATTCATTGATTATGCTGATATTATCTTTGAACTTCTAAAGAAGTCAAACAATGCTGAGGTAATACATTTACATTTAAATTTTGTGAACATACCTTTATTCACCAAGAAAGTTTGATGGTAATTTATGAAAATTATAGGTTGAAAATTATGCATGTTTGACCAACTGTTTAAATGATAGTCAGTCTCAAGACACAGTGAACCAGAATGTTTGACCTTGATACAATTAAAATTATTTCAATTATTTACAGTATTATATATATATATATATATATATATATATATATATATATATATATTTCAACCTTATATAAATTTATTTTTTAATTTTTGAAGTTGATATTTTTTTTGTAAATACATATCAGGTTGATAATCTTGGTGGTATTGACTCAAGTCAAGCTCTCAAATCAATGGTAATTTACATCAATTTAACTTTCATTTTTATATTTTTGAATAGAAAATGGAACATTTACTTACAAGCTTATTTTATAAATTTATAGGCTGTTGTTGAAATTATGGATGATAATGTCATTACTCCAGCTGGAAAACAAAGTAATGACAAACTAATTGAGAAGCTTGATGTTTGTGAGATTGCAACTTTTAAGAGGAAATAAAAAAAATCCATGTTTCAAGAAAAATTTGATGAACACTTACGATGTTGTTGAACTTGGGGACATGTCTACCACCAAACCTGTTTCCGATGGCAAACCTGCCCTGCTTATCCCCAAGCTCGAAAAATGAAGTGTTTATGTTTATGTTTTTAATGTTCTTCTATGTTATTTTCAAGTATTTTTAATTATTGTTGTTGTTTTTGAACTATTATCTATTCTTTGAATCATTCCAAGGTTTATGGTTTTATTGTTGTATTTCCTATTGTGTACTATTTGGTTTAAGACCTTTTGAAAATGTATCACTATGTTATGGGTTTTAATTTAATTTATGTTTGTTTTATGTTTAGATTTAAAAGTATTACATGTTTTTATGCTACCAAAAACTTCTTTTTGTTATAAATTTTCGCCTTATTTACTCATTTAAAAAACTTAACAGCTTTTTTGTCATTCAATCTAAATTTCTTAATGAAAACTATAATTTAATATTTTCAAATGTTATATAAAGTCTTTCATAATAGGATAACAACATCATGTTTTGTTCAGTTAATTTTGTAAATACCATGTTATACATTATATTTTCGTTTTCATGCAACTATTAATTTTAATTATTAAAAATCATTTTTTACAGATCAAGACCAAAAATCTGTTGAAGCAATGGTTATGAGACATAAAAGGAAATTCTAAATGGTTGTTAAAAAAACTCAACAATTTCATGCACGATGCAATTTTCAAGCTTATTTTCGTAACATATTTATTTATTATAAATTATAAATATATAGATGTTTATTACATGAGTTATAATTATTTTTGTCATACATATTCACAGATACTAAGCCCACGATCTAACACAACAAATGGTATAATATTTTTTAATTTATATCTACTTATGTAATTACAACTTATATTATTTACATATAGTTTTTAAAGAAAGAAGACAAAACAGAAAACAAAAGATGTACTCACCAAATTTAAGCCAAAATTCTTAAGGTAATATATCTAAATTTATTGTTCTTATAATACATCCATCATAACGATACACATTCATGATTTTGCAGCATCTTTGGAATACATCAATTTCAGTTTCAACCATCCAATAACACAACAAAATATGCACCATGGAAAGGAAAATTATTTTTCTAATCAATCAGTTGCAAATCTTCATAACATTATTGCCTCTTCAAATTATAATATTACACAACCACTTTCAGATATTACCAACGGTATATTTTAACATCTATACTTATATTTTATACTTGTCCTTTAGATGATGATACATATTTTTATTTATATGTTACTACTTACTTATAATTGTGTCGTGTATATATTATAGTGTCTATTAGCAATGATGATAACAACAGTCCACAATTATCTCGGCTCATCAGAAAACAATATCTTAATTCTAAAAAAGCAACCGCTCAATCTTCTTACGCTAAGAATATTAAAGCATCTTCATCAAAATAAAAATAAAAACAAATTAAATCTAATACATCTACATCAGATGTAATAGAACAAGATCAAGATGATGATGATGTAGAATTAATGAATCAAATTTTCTCTGGCAAATCTAAAGGTAACAAATTTTCTTTATTTTATTATATTATATTAAAATCTCAAATTTTAGTATCTTATAATGAAGTATTAATAAATGTAATAAATAACTTTGGTCAGATTATTTAGATCACGGAGATCAAAGTCATGTATGTGAAAGATGTAATGCAAAATTGTGGAAGGATGAAGCGTTACGAAGTAGAAAAAGAAAGAATAAATCAAGCTTTAGTTTATGTTGTGGATACAACAAAGTTCATCTTCCAACTTTTAAAGAACCGTCATCCAGTTATAAATGTCTTTTTAGTGGGTTGGATTCAAAAAGCAAACATTTTTTGAAAAACATTCGTCGATACAATTCAATGTTTGCGTTTACATCAATGGGTGGAAAAGTTGATTCCTCCATCAACCGAGGTAAAGGTCCTTTTATATTTAGATTGAGCGATGAAAATTACCATTCCATTGGAAGTCTTCTACCAACAGATGGGTCAAAGGAAAAATTTTCTCAGCTATATATATATATATATATATATATATATATATATATATATATATGATACCGAACATGAGGTGTCAAACATGCAAGAATGTTTAGGGTATGTTTTCTACTTAGTTAACAAAATTAAAATTTATATGATTTATAGTGTTCATAATAGGTAACTAATTTTTGCATTACATAAATTTATTTTCAGTAAACACAACAAGGCGTCTACAGAAACATCTGAAGCTTTAGATGTTGAGATTATTCAAGAGTTGAAAAACATGTTAGATGCAAACTATGAGTTAGTGAAATCTTACAGAATGGCATGTGATTGTTTTCAAAGCAATCCTCATGCTGATCTAAAGTTGCGCCTTATTGCAAAAAAGAAATAAAGATGGAAGAACATATAACTTGCCAACTGCTTCTGAGGTTGCTTCTTTAGTTGTTGGAGACATTGGCACTGTAGGAAAAGTGGTTCACTTTTAGTTAAGATAATAATAAAAATATAATAACGATACTCTCGTTAATCGTGGGAAATTCACTTAGTACAATACCGTTTACAAAAGTACATAAAAAGAATATAAAATGCAAATTTATATACCGAAATGATTCAATCCATATCTTACTAGGAGTGCTTCCATAAGCTCTTTTCTAGTATCCATGTCACGAGTCTTCATCACTTGAGTCTTCAACAAATGTTTCTTCAAAACAACAATTCGTTTATTGAAATTGGGTAACGGTTTTGGTTGAGGATCATGTTAGACACGGGGCCCTTAAAACAGATTTCGTGCATACTCTCAAGCGCGTCTGTTTCCCAGGGTACAACAACCGGAACAGTATGTGTACTGCCGGAGATGGCCACGAACCCGAGGAAGTCACCGGATATATTGGTGTTTATCAAGATGTAGGAAAATTTGTTGAAGTTGTTTGACATAAATATAGAGAGTGCTCCTCTCTAAATTTTGTCATGAGTGTGTGCAAGTGACTCAAAAAAATTCTTAAGTGTTTTTTTCCAACATGAACCCAAGTTCATTATATACTTACACAAAATGAGAAATACTTAACCAAATTAATAAGTCATAAACAATAAAATTAATTTAGTCATAAACAAGATAATTAATGTTGTAATAAACTTGAAATTAATTATTGTAATTAACATGGTTAAATACTTTTAATTAGATCTAAGAGGTGAATCAAAACCATCATATTTATTCATGACATGAGTTGAAACAAACTATTTGACCAGGTCCAAACAACTGTTCACAACAGTTCGTTATGCTGGCGCGACACTCATGCGCTCCTACGTGGGACACGATGTCAAAGATAAATCTAATTTTCTCTTCTTTGGTTATTCCAACCATACAACTTCGAGTATTGATATTCATTCATCTACGCTCAGTTTTGGACACTCAAAGCAATATTTATACAACACATATATAAATATATTATTCATGTCCAAAGTTAGTGAAAAAATCATTTTCACTAATAAATTTTTCCAACAGACACGTCACTTGAACCGAGAGATATTATTGTCAATACCAAAGACGGTTTTCTGCAACGTATTAGTGAATTACATTCTTATTATGTGCCACTTCAGTATCCAATAAATTTTGTTTATGGTGATGATTGTTACAGAATTGACATTCCTTATCGTGATGTTTCTGCTTCAAACACCACTAAAACACGCTTATGCACTATGAGAGAGTTTTTCTGTTACATGATCCAAGACAGATTGAATCATTTTTCATTGATTCTACAATCTAGGCGGCTTTTTCAACAATTATTAGTTGATGCGTATACAATGATCAAAAGTGAAAGACTTTTTTTCATACGTAATCAGCAAAAGAAATTAAGATGTGAGACTTATGAGAATCTACGTTTAGTTCAAAATCAAGGCAACAACGATCTGTCTACAGTTGGTCTGCGTGTTATACTACTTTCTTCCTTTACTGGTAGTGCACGTTACATGTTGCAAAACTATTTAGATGCCATGTCTCTTTGTAAGTGGTATGGTTATCTAGATTTTTTCATTGCAATTACATGTAACCCAAAATGGCCAGAAGTTAAAATATTTTTAGAAGACACAACGCTTAATGCCGAAGACAGACCTGATATGTTATGTAGATTAATCAAAATCAAATTGTGTTGGTGCATAATGTCAGTAGTTCAGTATCTTGTGTTTTGTATGTGTCTGTAATCGTTTTAGATTGTTTTGTTTGGTTTTAAATATGGTTTTGTATAAGGTCTCCTGGGATGTAGGCGAACTTGGAGGATAAGCGAAGTTATGACAACTTCGCCTAGTATGTTAGGCGAAGTTGTCGAGGTCTATTTAAACCTCCACTTCGGCTTATCGTGGTTAAGAGTTTTTTCGAATGTGTGTTTGTGATTATTGATATCACGTGTTGAAGTGTTGCAATACAATCGAGTTTATTAGTATTGTGACGTGTGTTTGTTTATTGGTTCAACGTATTATCTATCTTACGCTCGTATCGTATTACGTGGGGATTCCGCACCCTCGTGTTACGAGATATTCCTGTGTGATCCGGCTGGGAACCTACAATTGGTATCAGAGCGTTTGCTCGTGATTGTGTGGTTCAGGATTATCACACGAGTGTTAAGATCATTCCGTTCGACTATTCGCAGAACGAGTTTACGTTGAAATACCTAGGTTTTGTGTCTTGCCCATCTCCCACCATCAAATATACCCCAAAACACCTTCACATACCTCGCAATTCATCCAATTAAAACCTGCAAAACCTTGTGTTCATCAGGCGAAGTTGCCGTCAACTTACGTAGGGTTTAAGGGAACTTATAAGGTTTAAGCGAAGTTACTGTGAAGGCGAAGTTAATCAGAGGCGAAGTTAGGAAGCAGCGAGGTTAAGTGTTAAGCGAAGTTAAGCTACAAGCGAAGTTAAGTTAGGCTTTAAGCGAAGTTAAGCTTCAAGCGAAGTTAAGCTTCAAGCGAAGTTGTAACAACTTCGCTATCTGCTCACTGTTCACAAAAAATATTTTCTTTGTATTTCGAGTCGTGTTTCTTTCAACTATAACTTCGATAAACATCACAGAACTGGTAAAGATGGAGGTTGAAGCCGGTTCAGCAACTAAAGATCCAAAAATGCTTAAGGGTACCGATTTCGTTGCTTGGAAAGATTGATTTGAACAGTATGTGAAGTATCAAGATGCTAAGATGTGGGTTTGCATTCAAGACGGATAAATTCCGCTAACATCCTTGTTTGAAGGTCATGAACAAATTAAGAAGTACATTAAGATGGAAGAGAAGGAAAAGAAAATGTATGAGGCAGAGAGTAAAGCTCATGCAGCTATAACAATGGCTCTTCCACAAGAGATTCTTCATACCTTCAAGAAATACAAAACTGCTAGAGAGCTATGGGAAGCACTAGAAAATAGATATGAAGGTAATGTGGGGATACGTGCTTCCAAGACAAAGCTGCTAAAAACCCAATTCTCTGTATTCAAGTATTTGAAAAATGAATCACTTGACGATATCATCACAAGATATTATCACTTGATGACCGAACTTAGTAATTACTCCATTGAATACAAGGAAGAAGGGGTAGTAGAGAAACTTCTTGATGCTCTTCCACCGAAATGGGAAATGTACACTGTTTTGATGAGATAAGATAAAGACTTTGCCAAGATTGATTTGGAAATAGTGGTCAATAAGTTACGAAATTTTGAACTTAACATGGTTCGGAAGGAGACACCAACTGATCAGGTACAGGATCCGAGAATGTATGGTGCGAAAGTTACTCCAAGCTCAAGTTCAAAATCAGAATCCTCTGCCTACTACTCAAAGGGAGAATCAAACTCAAACTCAACTCGAGATGGTCATGTGATTCTCAATATGGATGGTGACGTATGTTTCGTAGCTGGAGGTAGTAATCCTTCAAAACCTCAAGCCACAACTGGAAATTTCTCGTCAAATGTTCCAAGCTTCAACTACTCACAGATGCCCATGAGTGTTAAATCAGCTGAACAGCAGTTTGCTTTCTATGCACCCTTCATTGCATCTTATGAGAACTACATCAAAGGTAAAATAGTCGACCCTGCAACTTTGGATGAAGACTATGATCAGATCGATGCTGATGATTTGGAAGAGATGGACCTGCAGTGGCAGATGGCTATGATAGTAAGAAGGGTAAAGAGATTCATGAAGAAAACGGGTAGAAAGTTCGTTGGAGAAAGACCAGGGTTTGATAAATCAAAGGTTCGATGTTACAACTGTCAACAAAATGTTCACTTTGCTAAGGAATGTACAAATGAGAGAGTCGAACGAAGTCAGAACAGGCCCGCACAACAGAATGGGGGTGGTAGTGAAAATAGGGCTATGGTATCTAGACAGAATGGTGGATACAACTAGAATATACAAGTTGAGTAAGTGTTCGAACAGGCTAATTTGGTAAACATCAAAACTGGAGGAAGTGAGAGGGAGACGGGAGAAAATCAAGCATATATGGCAGAAGTGAACGATCAGCTCTCTGAGGTAAGTTCTGAACTTCATTGTGAATAATGTGAAAATCTGTCTGAACAATTGAAAACAATAACTGATCAGTTTGTTAGTTTGGACACACAATTTAAAACCTTAAAAGAAGATCATCACTATACTAAAACTAGAGAAAACAGTTACTCGGTAAAAATAAAAGCTAGTGAAAAGGATATTATAAGTCTTAAAGCCAGTCTAGCTGAAAAAATACAAGTAATTGATCTTAGTTATGAAGTGTTAGAAGAAAAAACCAAACTAATTGCTGAAAAAGATAAACAGATAGCTGATTACCAGGTAAAAGAGGTGGAACTAAACAGAAAAGTTGAACAATTTAGAAATTCTTCAGCAATGCTAGATCACATCATAAGTGTTCAACGTTCCCCGGTTAACAAATGAGGAATTGGATTTTCTGAAGTTCCACCACCGTATAACAATAACTATATTTATGATCCTAGTAATCAGCAATCTGCGAATGTTGAGATTAGTCAGACAGTTCCAATCAAAATTTCTACTAAAGAAACTGAAGTTAATAAGAGCGAGACGAGTAAGTCAAGTTCTAATGTTGCGATCTCTATCCCTAGCTCTGTCTCATCAAATTCAGACAAGTCATCCAAAGAAAAGGTAGTGTTACTAAAACGTGGGGAAGAATATAAGCCCGATGAAAAGAATTCTTCCCTAAATCCGTTAGTCCCACCATATGTTAGACAAACAGGTAGTAATGCAACCTCGACATCTGCAACAACTGTTGAGACGAAAGTTCAAAACAGAAGTTGTTTCAGATGCAATAAAGTAGGACACCTTATTGCTGATTGTTCTCTAAAACAGAGAAAATTTAGAGGTATAAGGCCTCCGAAAACTGAGAATAAAACGAATACTAATTATGATACTGGTAAAAATGCGAACACACCAAATTTCAGTCATTGGACTAATCCAAGATTTCAAAGAAATCAGTCTCATTTTTCCCCAGTTAACTACCAAACCAACAATTATAATTCAGTTAATTCACTAAGGTTTGGATGGACTCATAGCCAGTCCTCTAGAAGGTTTCCATTCAGAACTTACAGAAACCATCCTCAAACTGACTTTGGGTAACCAAAGTACTGGATGCCGGTCAACAGATTTAATCGACCCAAGACCAGTAGGTCTTGGGTCCCCAGATTTTAATCTATTTCTTTAATTGTGTAGGAACAGTCAAACAGGGCTGTAAACAATATGTGGGTTGTTGACAGTGGCTGTTCCCAGCACATGACAGGTAACAAGAAATTGTTACGTGACTGGAAATCTGTTCAAGGAGGAAGGGTTAGTTTCGCTGGAGATAGTGGAGGTAGAATCAGTGGTATTGGAACTGTGACAAATGGAAGAATGAAGTTAGAGAAGGTGAACTTTGTGGAAGAGTTGAAGCATAACTTGTTGAGTGTATCTCAGATTTGTGACAAAGAATACACGGTGCATTTTACTAAAAATGAGGCAATCGTTCTTTATCCTGGTTTCAAGATACCAGAGGCCTGGGTGGTGATGAGAGCTCCAAGAGAAAAGAACACGTATGTAATGGATATGAGGTCAACTGAGATGACAACAGAAGAGTCATGTCTTATGTCAAAGGCAACTGAGTCTGAGTCAGAGTTATGGTATCGAAGAATGGGACATATACATCTTTGCAAAATGAATTACATTGTCAAGAATGGGCTGGTGCTTGGAGTTCCCTTGAATAATTTTAACTTTGAAGATCAATGCTTGTCGTGCAAGAAAGGAAAGCAACACAAAAAGCCTCATCACTCCAAGAAGGTTAACTCAATTGTCAGTACTCTAGACCTACTACACATGGATCTCTTTGGTCCTGTGAATGTAAAGAGTCTAGGTGGAACGTCATACTGCTTGGTTGTAACTGATGATTACTCTCGATACTCTTGGGTATACTTTCTGAAGGCAAAAGATGAGACAGTTCAGTTGGTAATTAACCTGATTACCAAGGTTGAAATTATTGTTGGGAAAAAGGTTAAGTACATCAGGAGTGATAATGGTACAGAGTTCAAGAACTATCAGATGGAGATGTTCTGCTTACAGAAAGGGATAGAACATCAGTACAGCGCCCCGTATACTCCGCAACAAAATGGAGTAGTTGAGAGGAAGAATAGAACGCTAATAGAAGGAGCCAGAACCATGCTGGCAGATGCTAAACTTCCTGTGGTGTTCTGGGCTGAGGTTGTTGCCACAGCCTGTTATATCCTTAATCGTGTTTTAACTGTTAAAATATTAAATAAAACTTGTTATGAACTTATGCATGGTAGAAAGCCAAACTTGAATGGTCTCGAACCTTTCGGGTCCCCATGTTCGATATTAAAGACAAACTCTAAATTTGGTGAGAAAGCCGACGAAGGTATTTTAGTCGGATATGTTGTTGGGACTCCCAACAGAAGAGTCTTTAATTTATTGAACAGCAAGGTTGAGGTGGTATGTAACACTGACATTACGAGTTACAAATCACCAAGGCCTAGCATGGGACCTGCTGAAGCTTTCGACTATGATAAACTATTCAAATCTTTTAATATGCCTTACTTGGATTTTGCAGAAGTTGATGAGAAAATTGCTTCACATATTCTGTATGACGAGGAGGAAAATTTTGTGCAGCGTCCGCAATACGATGAAAGTCAACCAACCTCGTCAAGTGCCGTTGATACTCCTGCTGCCCCTACTGAAGAAGAATTCTACAATCCATTTCACACTCAACATCAATCACACACTGATGAACTCTCTTCAAATTTAGAAAACAATCTGGAAGTCGGTCCAGTTTAGACTACTGGAATTCACAAAAATCACCCTTTGGAGAACGTGATAGGTAATCTGTCTGACAGTGTTCAAACAAGAAGAAGTTTGGATGAACACACATGTGTTTACGCAAGCAATAAAGACACGGGTATCATAAATGAATGCTTGTACACCTGCTTCATTAGCCAGATTGAACCGAAGAATTATCAAATGGCTTTAAAGGATAGCTCGTGGGTTGAAGCCATGCAAGAAGAATTAGCACAGTTTGAGAAGATGGAAGTATGGAAATTAGTTGAAAAACCACAGAATGTAAATGCTATCGGTACAAAGTGGGTTTTTAAATGTAAGAGAGATGAGAAAGGGATAATCATACGGAACAAGGCAAGACTGGTAGTAAAAGGGTTTAATCAGCAAGAAGGAGTCGATTACAACGAAGTGTTTGCTCCTGTGGCAAGGTTGGAGGCAATTCGACTATTTTTGGCATTTGCTGCACACAAAGAGATGAAAGTATTCCGGTTAGATGTGAAAAGTGCCTTTCTTAATGCTAAAGTCGATGAGGTGGTGTATGTTGAACAACCTCCGGGTTTCCCAGACCCAGATTTTCCTTATCATGTGTACAAACTGAGTAAAGCTTTATATGGGCTACATCAGGCCCCTCGTGCCTGGTATGCAACCTTGTCCGATTACTTGCTTGAGAATGGGTTCGAAAGAGGAAAGATCGACAGCACGCTGTTTGTCAAGAGAAAGGGGGAGATTTTCTACTCGTTCAAGTCTATGTGGACGACATCATTTTTGCTGCATCAAAAGTCACCATGTGTCAGGAATTTGAAGCAGTCATGAAAAAGAGGTTTGAAATGAGCGCCATGGGCGAATTAACTTTCTTTTTGGGATTGCAGGTAGATCAGAAGACAGATGGGATGTTTATTCATCAAACGAAATATATCCATGATGTGCTCAAACGCTTCAAGATGGACGATAGCACCCCATTTGATACTCCAGTTTGCGTCCACCACAAACTGGGTGCTGATTCTGACAGTGATGAAGACGTTGATCCCACCGAATATCGAGCAATCATAGGTTCTTTAATGTATCTAACTGCATCTAGACCCGACATTATGTTTGCAGTTTGTCTTTGTGCTCGTTTTCAGGCAAGCCCGAAGGAATCTCACATGAAGGGAGTGAAGAGAATATTGCGGTATCTCAAAGGCAAGCCTAAGTTGGGATTGTGGTACACGAAAGGGGGAGAACTGGATTTTGTAGCTTACACAGATTCTGACTATGGAGGTTGCAATCAGAACAGGAAGTCAACAACCGGTGGATGTCAGTTTCTGGGAGGAAGATTGGTGTCGTGGCAGTGCAAGAAGCAGACCTCATTAGCCATTTCCACCTGCGAAGCAGAGTACATGGCAGCATCAAACTGCTGCTCCTAGGTTCTATGGATACAACAGCAATTGCGCGATTATGGTATGAATTTCACTCAAACTCCTATTTGCATTGATAACACTGCTGCAATCTCAGTAACTAACAATCCCGTCAAACACAGCAAAACTAAACATATTGACATTCGTCATCATTTTATACGGGATTGTGTTGAGAAGAAATTAATTGTGCTTGAAAAGGTTGATTCTTTGGATAATTTCGCCGATCTCTTTACTAAAGCGTTTGACCGATCCCGTTTTCAAAATCTTGTTGAGCTTAATGGGATGATCAATCCCGAGTAACCTTGTTTTCCATTTTATTTAAAAAAACAAACATCACTATCGCTTAAAATTATGTCGGTTGCTTAAGTTTGAAGGACACATCTTCGGATATGTTTGGTCCTTACTTCTACTAGTAGATTATGAGAATAGCCATTAACAAGATGACTGAAAGTGACCGGGGCGGGTTATGATGGGTTTTTATTCTGTCGCTGAAAATTAGTTGCTCATACTTAGTTAAAAGGACACATACTCGTATGTGGTCGGTCCAGCTGATCCATTGGATCTTCTAGATATCCGTTTACCTGAAAACTTTGACTTGATCGGGGTGATAGAATTTAATTTTTTTTAGGGAGATGATATAATTTTTCAAGTCTATAACTTCGTAAGAAGTTTCAATACAATGTTTAAAACAAAATTGATCCAACCATGGAAAGTGATAGAAAAACTAATTCTGTGTGCTTAACTGGTGAAGTTATTAGGCCTAAAAGACTCTAGAACAGCCATTTATGTCATGGTAGCTTTCTATGGTGCCTAAAAGTAGAAGTGATACAAACTAAATCTCCTCGATTTAAAGTGGAGAATCATTTTGAGTTGTGCATGTCTCCATATACATCTTTCCGAATGATAGGCAGAAAAGTGATTACCCAGTCATACACGAGCTCGTGAGTGTTCTGATTCCCGAGAAGATAGTGTCAAGTACCTGCAGTGATCCAGATTCGGGACTTGCAGTTGTCTACAATTTGAAGTTGTATTAATGTCTTTATTTAAAAAAAAAAATCAATGAATGTGTTTAGCCTTCTGAAGCTTATGTTGTTTCAAATATCAATAAAGAGGCAAGAAAGAGAACGGGGAGAAGACTCTAAAGATCGATGTGTGCTTACTGTTTAATCAGACACTACGGGTCGAAGTCAACTCGGGGTGACTTGGGGAAAGCCAGATACGCTTTGAGAATATATAGGAGGCATCACAATCTCTCATGTGATGTCCATCTAAAGTTTGAGCCTAATTGAACCTAATCCGTATCACAGAAGCGATGAAAACCATACTAAGTTTTATACCTGCTTACAACCTGTTTCTTTATGTCATAATACCGCTGAACATGGATCTATGTGACAGCCACTTAATTAGTATGATTCCTGTTCGGATCTTTTCTAAAACATGCAGGTTCTCATCAAGACTGAAATTTGATCCCGTTTATTTTATTACTAAAATTTTCATTGCCTATTTTGTTTTATGGTTTAAAACTTGGTTACTTGGTTCTTTGATCGTAAATTTTAAATCTTTAACGGAGGTTCTTAAAAGCCAGTTGTATTTTGATCAAATTTATAAGGTTCTGTTTGTAAATTAATATAGGCGAAGTCACTGGTAAGCTACATAGGCGAAGTTGACCACCAGGTTGACTATAGGCGAAGTTAATGGTAAGCTACTTAGGGCCGAAGTTATCAAAGGAGCGAAGTTAAACTTAACTTCGCCCATGTATTTTCAAAACTATATAAGGTGTAACAGTGGTCAACTTGGTCAAATATTTTCCAAACTATAAACCTTCGGCGAACTTATAACCACACACTTCTAAACCTCGGCGAATTTAAACCTTGAATCGAACCTCATTATTATCTGTTTTGTCTGTGATAAAGGTGTGTAGGATCGGTTTAACCTGTAATTCATATTTATGGTGTTAATCAGAAGCCTTTGTGGTCTGATTTGTGACATAGTTTGAGCAATCCTTTAAACACTCGTTAAACTATCTGTTTTTACTGTGTTTGTAACCCATTTGGTCTTCTAGACCTCAATTGAACTATCTTTTCATGTTTTTCTTTCTCAGATACTCCAAACAAAACCACGATCGGATCTCTGTAATACGCCGTTTCAGATTCAGGCGAAATTAGGGTTTAGGCGAAGTTGTACTCAACTTCGCCATATGTATAACTTCGCCTGATCAAGATTATATTATTTAAGTGTTCTGATCTGTTTTATCAGGCGAAGTTGGTTCGGCGAAGTTAAACAAAAAAGTTATCATAACTTCACTCATGGTAACAGGCGAAGTTATGATCTACTACGTCAATGTTCTAACTTAGACCGTTTGTTGTGCAGATATGGCTGCTGTGGCAGGGGCTGGTGGTGACGAAGGTGGTGACAAAAACCGACAGTTCTTTCCTGGTCACAACATGTATATCACTTTGGATCCGGATGCTAGTGGTATAGACGACTATCGTGAGATCATTTCATTCCTCGTTCGCTCATGTATTTTTCACGCCATCACGACTACTCTCCCCATTTCTCTACCAAATATTGAAGACTTTTGGCGAACGGTAGAATATGACTGTAGAGTTGATCCTCCGGTTATGCGCGCTACGGTGAACAATCAGGTGGTACAGTTCTCGGCAGATCAAATAAGGGTCGCATTACAGTTTGAGGCTGAAACTACAGATGATCCAACAGATTTTCCGGCTCCATTCAGAGATGGTGCGTTTCTGCGTATGGGTTATTCGGGTCCGTTGGGTGACACTCAAAGGAGAAAGGGATTTTTATTAGATCAATGGCGTTTTCTGATGCACGTGATGATAGTGTGCATGTCTGGTCGTAAAGCTGGTACAGACGGTATGGGGGCAACGATGCAATCTGCAATGACTGCCCTGACTTACAACAAGCCCTACAGCTTTAGTCAGATAGTGTTTTATGAAATTGATCGTCAGAGACGCGCGGTCACCAGGGAAAGATTTTTGATGTACCTGAGATTCCTACAGATGATTCTGAATCACGTATCCCCTACGCTGCCTCAACGACGTCCTATCCGTTATGTTGATAGTGTAAGTAAGAGAATTTTTGCGCAATGTAGGTCATCAAGTGCTCGTAGCAAACCAGAGCTTCGTCCACGGCACACTGCATTGTTTGGTTATTTGGTGAATCCTGCTTATATTGCTCCTCCAAGAGATGAATTTCGTGACCCGGAACTGCAACAGGCTAATGTTCCTCAACCACCTCCAGTGGTTCAACCACCACTTGTGGTACAGCAAGCACTGCCTGCTGATCCTGTTGCAGCTCCGGAAGAACAGGTCGATCTTGAAGCAGCCTTTGGAGGGCAAGGGTTCTTTGACATGGAACAAACTGATCCAGCTGCTGAGGTTCGAGCCCCAATAGCTGAGGCTTCTGGTGTGAATGTTTCTATGGTCGCTACGTCTGTAGCGGATTCTGAGAGAACCGACTCTGACTCCTCCACTGACGATATTGCTGAAGCACAACAGATTCTGGTCAGACAAGAAAGAATACATGGCAAGAGAAAGAAAGACTCGGATGACAGTGAATCTGAATTTGAGGAGGAGTTAGACAGGTTGGTACGAAGATTGAAGAAGGTCAGAGCTGGTGAAAGTTTAGGAGTTGGTGAAAGCTCAAGGGTGGTTCGTTTCTCTCCACCCTCGTTATCTGGTATGACTATGGTTCCTGCTTCTATGACTGTGACAGTTGCGATTACCTCAAGTGTTCCCGTGGTGACCACATCGTCATCCTTTGGTGTTCGTCCGACCACGTTTCAATTTACAGCACCGGAGATAGTCTCCTTGCCACCTCCTACTGTCACTCCATCGGAGGTGGTTGCAAGATTTGTTGAGTCAACGTTGGTTGCTACTACGGGGATGCCTGTTTCAATACCACCCGCAGTTACTTTTCAGACTACTTCAGATATTTCAGTTAGTTTGGGCATTCCTCCACCTTATGCTCAAGACATTTCTCACATGCGTTTTGATTTTGATGCTACTTTGTCTGATTCTGAAAGGATAGCGGCTCTCGAACGGGTAGTTGCTGAACAGTCAAGAATCAATCTAATCCAGAATCAAGCTATCCAGCGACTTGTAGCAGAAAATCAGATCCAATCGTCCCTCCTTGTTGAACACGATAAACTATTTGATGCTCTAAAACAGTTCTTAGCATCTCAGGGGGAGACGAGCTGCAAGGGCGACGAGTTGAGAACCAAGGAGAGACAAGACAGAGACGATGATCCCAATGCATCGAAAGGTGCAGGTGGTGAGTTGCCAAGAACTGAACAAACTCTTGGGACTTCCACATCTCAGGGGGAGTCAACTGGTACATCAGGTGGTGAAAATGTCGTGGTTGTCGATGATGAGGAAATGTTGGGTGATGATGATGATTTAACAGATGATGTGTTAACTATTGATGAGATTGAAAGATAGGAGAACATATTGTGATTGATAGTGAGATAGAAGAAGGTGAGATTGTAGATGATAGTGTAGAACATGATATTCCAGATGTTGACAAGGTGAATGTGAGTCAAGATATGGATGTGTCAGATGAGTCTGAGTGGGAAGAACAGCCGAGATGGAAAGAAGGCTATGCTCATTGGTTTGTTAAGACAAAGAAGCCAGCGGCTCCAACAATGTTCAAAAAGAGTTACAATATCAAGGGGTATGCTAAGTCAAAGAAAGGTATTATTTGCTGGCTGTATGATGAGCAGTTAAAGTTATTTGTGATTAAACGCTTTGATGGGATTCAGTATTTTAAGAGAACGTTGAGATCGCTCAATACCTTGCCTGAGTGTGAGGTGAAGTATTTGGCTAGATTGAGATTGATTAATAGGAGTGATGACAATACGGCTAGAATAATTGGGAAGATCGTGTGGAAAGAAAGTGTGAAAGAGAAGAAGGTTGAGTTGTTAAAGCCTCAGAAAGGGAAGTCAGTTGAAGATAAGGAAAGGGGAATAGAGCTGATGGTAAACCTTGGATGGTGATGAAATACAAGCCGATTCGGTGTTTAAAAGAAGTGCCGATGAAGACAATGCCCAAGGATGTTTTAAAGAGTCTCAAGTGGTGGTACGTTGATAGTCAAACAGCTGAAGCTGTTATGGAAGATGAGGTCGAACAGGAGATTCTGAGAGTGTATGATCCCATGCACTTGGTAAATTTGTCTCAAGCTGATTTACAGGTACTAAACGATAAATAGATATTCTATATTCCTTCGTGGAAAGATGAAGCCAAGAAGTACCAGAGGGTTGTCTCTGTATGTGTAAGACAGCGCGTTCATGCTTGAAGACGGGTGACATGAGATTTTTGGGATTATTAGACACGAGAATGAAGATAGAGATATGAAGCTACTGCCAAGGGGGAGTCTGTTGGTGCATAATGTCAGTAGTTCAATATCTTGTGTTTTGTATGTGTCTGTAATCGTTTTAGATTGTTTTGTTTGGTTTTAAATATGGTTTTGTATAAGTTCGCCTGGGATGTAGGCGAACTTGGAGGATAAGCGAAGTTATGACAACTTCGCCTAGTATGTTAGGCTAAGTTGTCGAGGTCTATTTAAACCTCCACTTCGGCTTATCGTGGTTAAGAGTTTTTCCGAACGTGTGTTAGTGATTATTGATATCACGTGTCGAAGTGTTGCAATACAATCGAGTTTATTAGTATTGTAACGTGTGTTTGTTTATCGGTTCAATGTATTATCTATCTTACGCTCGTATCGTATTACGTGGGGATTCCGCACCCTCGTGTTATGAGATATTCCTGTGTGATCCGGCTGGGAACCTACAAATTGGATTCTATCATTAAAGACATCAAGGAGAAATCACTACTTGGAAAAGTCCAAGCAGGTATTTTTTTCTCCTTATTTATACCAATCATCAACAATCATATATATATGCTACCAAATCATCTTAAGGAAAATAATTATACATATGAAACATATTATCATACATCACATAATTATAAATATTTAACATACCATCCTACGTAATAATATTTTTGTAACATCTTACTATTGGTTATAATAATAAAATGAATTTTGTCTATTTTATAGTGGGTCGTTATCGGTTTAGATAAATAGAATATGATTTGGGCTAGTGTTGGGTTAAATGGATATGGGTTATGAACTTGGGTTATGAAAGAAAGAAAGACCATGGGCTTAAGCCCATAATCCATAAATATATAAACCATAATCACCATTTAATCCCTCATTTACACATATCCCTCACACCACCCAAAATACACACTTAAGCTTCTCTCTAGTCCTCTCCTTACCTAAGCCGAAATCAAGAAAGAAGCAGCACTGACCCGGGGTAATGATAGTATGATTTTGTATAAACCCAAACCCGTTAGAGATAATCAGGAAACGACGAGTCGACACCGTTAAACCGTTTAAGTCACGAGATCCGGATGGAATCGGGTATAAATCGAACCTAAGAGGAGCTTAGGGATCATCCTAGCTCAGATCTGGATCGAACGGGGCGAAAAACGGTGAAAAACGAGTCAAAACTCATTTTTCCGGCGAAACCCGCGTTTTTTTCGGCGACGGCGCCGGAAAAGATACGAGGTTAAGGGAATGTCAGAGAATGTGCTGACATTCTTTGACCTAACCCTAGTTCGTTAACGGAGGACTAACGAACTAGAGGAAATTCATCAGCTGATTCGCTAAGGAAAGATTAACGAACTAGCTTTAGTTCGCATCCAATTCGTTAAGGGAAAAAGATAACGAATTACCCTTGATTCGTTATAGTCATTCGTTAACAATGATAACAAATTAGAAGGTCCAATTCGTTACATGGACTGGTTCGTTATATGGACTGATTCGTCAAAGGACCAGTTCGTTAGAGGGTTCAATTCGTTACAGGGACCAGTTTGTTATAACAAACCAATTCGTTAAAGAACCAAGTAACGAACTAGAAGTTTTATGAAATGACAGAACAGTCCCTGGACTTATAAAAGAATGGTTTAATTACAAAGAAGCCCTTGGACTTTTTAAGTTAGCAAATTTATTGATGATTCAAAATTCTAATGGAAAATGTGTTAAGACAGTTAATGGAAATAAAATTTTTCCAAGCTGACCTGGTAGCTCGACCCCGGCCAGGGGCTCTGCCCCTTGGACCCTGCTAGGGGCTGCCGCCCCTAGACCCCGCTGCCAGGGCGCTGCCCCCAGAACCCCGTTCGTTGAGGGTTATAATTAGACTAGAAACGCAAGATGAGTAGTGATAGTTAATTGATGCATGTAATTATTATACAGTTAGCCGTGCCCAACTGAAGAAAGGAATAACTATTAACGGTGAACGTAACCGACTTCAGGTGAGTTTCTAACCCCATTCCTTGTTATGTTTTCGGGGCTGTGTGCATACTCGATGTGATTAGTTAATACACTTATCCTAAGTGATAAGTGTATGCAATATATGTTATGTGATATGTAACAATGATTTCCTGTCGGTGACCGGACCCTAATAATATCCGAGGATGGAGGGTGACCGGACCCTAATAATACCCGAGGATGGAGGGTACCGGACCCTAATAATATCCGAGGTATGTAGGGTGAAATGCCCTTTATAATGTAAGGTTAGCTATGAATGTATATGAACAGAAGATGAACATATTATGTATGTAATGCGTACCTTCGGACACGTATATGTGTATGTAAATTAAGTTATGTGATTAACTAGAACTCACTCAGCGTAGCTGACTTTTAGTATGCACACAGGCAAATAGGTTGAGGCAGCTCGCGTGATTGAAGACACATGGCATCTCGAAGAAATGTTGTGATGTTTTAATGACTATGTTTTGCTTTAAATGACTATGAATGCTTTATAAGACAAGATTTGATGGTTATGTAACATGTTATGACTGAAGTTTTATTATTCCACGAAAGTTTTAATTAACTCTGATATCTAGAACTGCGTTTATGAGTAAATCCAACGTTAAAGTAGGGCTACCGGTAACGAGGCCTTACAAGTTGGTATCAGAGCAAAGTTTGAGAGATTTAAGCATCCTACATGCTTAGACTCAAACAGAGAATGGGATAAAATTAAGAAAAGAAAGAAGATGCCAGTACTAGAATGCCATGTGTCACTCAAGAAAGCTAAGTGAAGGTAAAGTATGTGGTTAATTTCGCGTGTAAAGTAGAATAAAGTATGAATGCTAGCTAAATTACTAGGGATAGGAGTATATGATGATATGAACTGTTTGATTGTCTAAATGTTAGAAGTAGAACTAGCACAAGTGGACTCACAAGAGGAAGTGTATAAGACACCGGGAGTAACGTGATCAGCTAATCACAGGTGGCCACTGTTATTACCTATTAGCCTTACTATCCTTGTACTAAATGGTTCCTTAAGTGATGATGTTTGTGTTTCCTTATAGAATACGTATGGCTGGAGCATAGAAAGCTACTGGAAAGGGGGGACGTGCCGGACGTCGTGGTAGTCCACGCGTTGTCAGAGAACCGTCAGTAGAAGCGGTTAATAACAATGAGGGAGAAGGAAGTGCAGCTGGTCGAAATCCGAGTAACAATGAGGGATATCAACTTGACCCTGCTGTTCAAGCTGCCATTGCTCAAGCGGTAGCAGCTGCTGCGAAGAACTGGAATGCTGAAGGGTCTGCTGGAGGCCGTGAAAGAACCGGTGAAAGGGCGAAAGTAGATGGTAAGAAAAATGATGAAGCGTAGGGGGAAGAATCAAGCGTGGTTAAGTCAGTGAAGGTTGATGACAAGAAAAGGGGCTGAGGTCGGGGAACTATAAGTCCTTCAAGGGTTGTGACCCGCCGAAGCTGACTGGCTTGGGAGACGCAATGGACAAGGTTATCCGCATTAGCGAGTGCCGTCCCGGCCAAGCTATGGGTTTTTCTACCCAATCATTCTTAATGAAGCTATGTACTGGTGGGAAACTGTTGAGCAGAGGAAGACCCGGGAGGAGATCAAAGCTATGAAGTGGGATGATCTGAAGGAGTTGGTAATGAAGAGGTTTTGTGCTGATGCGGAGGTTTAGAGGGTTTAAATGAAGTTCTTGAGCCTAAAGGCGGGTGAGATGACACACCGCGAATTCACCACTGAATTCAACCGCCTGTCTAGGTTGGTACCAGACATGGTGAACACTGAAGCCAAGCGGATCAAGTGTTACCTGATGGGACTACTGTAGAAGGTTCGCGTCTTGGTCAAGGCTGGTAGACCGGGTACTTTTGATTCTACTGTAGGACTCGCAGAAATGGTTTATGACGACTTGTTGGCAGATGATGTGATGGTGGAAGAGAAGAAGGATAAGAAATGGGTCGCTCCTGTCAAGAGCCCATGTACTCAGTTATGGAACCCTGGGGATAAGAAGCAGAAGCTGTGGGGGAGAAAGACATGCAAGACATGTGGAAAGGTACACGGTGACGAGTGCAAGTGGGGTACTGGTTCGAACGTGTGCCACAAATGTGGAAAGGCTCATGGTGGAGAGTGCAGGATGGGGACGAATGCCTGCTATAAGTGTGGGAAGATGGGGCATTATGCTAATGAATGCAATGCAAAACCCGCTTGCTATAAGTGCGGTAAGACGGGTCATTTTGCAAGGGAATGCACGGAGGGGGAAGCTGGAGGTAGTGGGAAGAAAGATGTTGATCAAGCAAGGCCGAGGACTAGAGCCTATATGCTGACACAGGAACAAGCTAGGCAGATTCCTAATGTTGTGACTGGTACGTTCTTAGTAAACGGTATTTCTGCTTTAGTGTTATTTGATTCGGGTGCGAATAGAAGTTTTGTAGCTACAACATTTAGTAAACTAGCTAAAATGAAATGTTGCCGAGTGTCTGAAACCTTCATAGTAGAAACCGCTTATGACACCTCGGTGAAAGTAACGAAAATGGTTAAGGACTGTAAGATAGAATTAGAGGGACATGAGTTCCCTGTTACCCTGTATGTTATGACCTTAGGAGGATTCGATGTAGTTCTTGGAATGGATTGGTTATCCGAGTATGAAGCTCAGATAGTATGTAAGTGTAGGATAATAAAACTAATGTCCTTGGATGTCAGTGCGGTTACGGTTTATGGTGATAAGGAAAGTTCAGGGCTTAACGTCATTTCGATGATAAAAGCCGAAGGGTTATTAAGACGAGGGTGTGGTGCCTACCTGGCGTATGTTGTCAACGCCACGGCCGAGACAAAAGAAATGAAAGATGTTCCTATCGTGTGCGACTACCCAGAAGTATAGCTTGAGGATCATCCGGGATTGCCACCAGAGCGAGATAGAAATCCAGATAGATTTAGTACCATGAGCCCAGTCCTTCGCGAAAGAACCTTACCGTCTAGCGCCGTCTGAAATGAAGGAACTGATGTCCCAACTGCAAGAACTCCTCGACAAAGGTTTCATAAGTCCAAGTGTTTCCCCGATGGGCGCACCGGTGTTGTTCGTGAAGAAGAAGGATGGAAGTATGAGAATGTGCATAGACTATCGTGAGTTGAACAAGCTTACGGTAAAGAATAGATATCCTTTGCCAAGGATTGATGATCTGTTTGACCAACTGCAAGGTTCAAGTTGGTTCTCGCGAATAGATATCAGATCAAGCTATCATCAGTTGAAAATGAAAGAGGCAGACATCCCTAAAACAGCGTTTCGGACGCGGTATGGACACTACGAGTTCCTCATGATGTCATTCGGACTAACAAATGCTCCTGCAGCATTTATGGATATGATAAATAGGGTGTGTTGGCCGATGTTAGATAAGTCAGTTATCGTCTTCATCGATGACATATTGATTTATTCAAAGAGCGATTCTGATCATGCTGAGCATCTGAGAGAGGTATTGGAGACGCTGAAGAAAGAAAAGTTATACGCTAAGTTTTCGAAGTGCCCGTTTTGGTTGCGAGAAGTGCACTTCCAAGGTCATGTGATCAATCCTGAAGGGATTACCATGGACCCATCTAAGATTGAAGCTATAACAAATTGGAAGACTCCACAGAATCCGACTGATATACAAAGCTTCTTAGGGTTAGCTGGCTACTATAGGAGATTCATCGAAGGTTTCTCCAATATAGCCGCACCATTAACCGGTATAACCCGAAAGTCGATAGTATTCAGTTGGGGTAAGTTTCAGAAGAGGCTTTTCAGGAGTTAAAGAAGAGACTCATGCAAGCTCCAATCCTTGCTTTACCCTACGGTGACGAGGATTTGGTTGTTTGTACTGATGCTTCGCATCGTGGGTTAGGTTGCGTGTTGATGCAATGAGGAAAGGTGATAGCTTACGCGTCTAGACAGTTGAAAGTCCATGAGAGTACTTATCCGATGCATGATTTAGAGCTAGCAGCAGTAGTGCATGCTCTCAAGATATGGAGACATTATATGTATGGTACTAAGTGTACCATTTACACAAATCATAAGAGTTTGAAGTACTTCTTCGGGCAGAAAGAATTGAACATGAGACAGAGAAGATGGTTGGAGTTGATAAAGGATTACGACTGTGATATAAAGTACTACCCTGGTAAAGCTAACGTGGTCGCTGATGCGCTAAGCCGTAAGAATGAGGAAGTCATTGCAACAGTGAAGTCATACCAATTGATTATGAACTCAAGTCTATTTAAAGAAATCATCAAGGTGCAATCAGAAGTGCTTGTAGATGAAGGACTAGTGAAGAAAGAAAGGATTTTCGGTCAGCAAGACGAGTTGATGGAGAACACGCATGGTGTTAAGACTAGGTTTGACCGTATGTTGATTCCACGCCATGGAGATCTCAGAGGTCGAATCCTAGATGAAGCTCATAAGTCAAGATATTCGATTCATCCAGGAACTACGAAGATGTACCAAGATTTGAAAAGAGACTATTGGTGGCCAGGAATGAAGAATGACGTGGTAGATTATGTCAGTAGGTGCTTAACTTGTTTACAAGTCAAGGCAGAGCATCAGAAGCCTTATGGAAAGATGCAACCCTTGGAGATACCAGAATGGAAATGGGAACACATCACCATGGATTTCATAACTAAGCTACCCCGTACAGCTAAGCATCATGATACCATCTGGGTGATTGTGGACCGTTTGACCAAGAGTGCTCACTCTCACTTTCTGCCTATACGAGAGGCTATCTCGTCATAGACGTTAGGAAGCTTATTCATTAAAGAGGTTGTATCTAAGCATGGAGTATCGTTATCAATCGTGTCTGATAGACATACACGGTTTACTTTGAGATTCTGGAAGAAGTTCCATGAAGCCATGGGAACAAGGATTGAACATTAGTACGGCGTATCATCCTCAAACAGATGGACAGTCTGAAAGGACGATCCAAACCCTTGAGGATATGCTACGTGCTCGTGTTTTAGACTTTGGAGGAAGTTGGGATGACCATCTGCATCTGGCTGACTTCTCTTATAACAACAGCTACCATTCAAGTATTGGTATGCCACCATTCGTGATGTTGTATGGAAGATGTTGTAGAACTTCGGTATGTTGGGGAGAGATTGGTCAAAAAGAGATGTGAAGTTTGGAAGTTGTTCAAGAAACTTCTTCAAAATTTGATCAAATTAAAGTAAGGATGAAGGCTGCTCAAGATCGACAGAAGTCGTATGCCGATAAGCGGCGACGACCGATTGAGTTTAACGTTGGTGACAATGTGATGCTCAAGGTCTCGCCTTGGAAAGGAATTATTCGTTTTAGGAAGAGAGGAAAGTTGAGTCCGAGGTACATTGAACCGTTTAAGATTATGGATCGTGTAGGTGAAGTGGCTTACAAGCTGGAATTGCTTGAATAGCTAGAAGGAATTCACTCAACCTTCCATGTTTCTCATCTGAGTAAATGTCTGGCTGATGACACGTCGCACGTGCCATTAATGGACATTGAGGTTGATGAACAACTGAACTACATTGAGTAACCAATCGAGATAGTTGATCGCAAGGTGAAGCAGCTTCGTCGTAAAGTTATCCCATTAGTGAAAGTGATATGGAAACACCGCAAAGGATCAGATGCTACTTGGGAAGCTAAGGATAAAATGCGCAAGTTTTACCCGAATTTGTTTATGTAATAGTTAGGTTTCGGGGACGAAACCTCTTTAAGGAAGGAAGACTTGTAACAACCTACTTTTATTTATGATAATAAAATAAATTTCGTCTATTTTATAGTGGGTTGTTATCAGTTTAGATAAATAGAATATGAGTTGGGCTAGTGTTGGGTTAAACGGATATGTGTTATGGACTTGGTTATGAAAGAAAGAAGGAAAGACCATGGGCTTAAGCCCATGATCCCTAAATATATAAACCATAATCACCATTTAATCCCTTATTTACACATATCCCTCACACTACCCAAAACACACACTTAAGCTTCTCTCTAGTCTTCTCCTTACCTAAGCCGAAACCAAGAAAGAAACCGAGCACCGACCCGAGGTAATGATAGTATGATATTGCATAAACCCAAACCCGTTAGAGATAATCACGAAACGACGAGCCGACAACGTTAAACCTTTAAGTCATGAGATCTTGATGGAATCGGGTATAAACCGAACCTAAGATGAGCTTAGGGATCACCCTAGCTCAGATCTGGATCGAACAGGGCGAAAAACGGTGAATAACGAGTCAAAACTCGTTTTTCCGGCGAAACCGCGTTTTTCTGGCGATGGCGCAGGAAAAGATACGAGGTTAAGGGAATGTCGGAGAATATTCTGACATTCTCTAACCTAACCCTAGTTCGTTAACAGAGGATTAACGAACTAGAGGCAATTCGTCAGCTGATTCACTAAGGGAAGATTAACGAACTAGCTTTAGTTCGCATCCAATTCGTTAAGGGAAAAAGATAACGAATTACCCTTGATTCGTTATAGTCATTCGTTAACAGAGATAACGAATTAGAAGGTCCAATTCGTTACATGGACTGATTCGTTATATGGGTTGGTTCATTATATAGACTGATTCGTCAAATGACCAGTTCGTTAGAGGGTTCAATTCGTTACAGGGACCAGTTCGTTATAACGAACCAATTCGTTAAAGAACCAAGTAACGAACTAGAAGTTTTATGAAATGACAGAACAATCCCTAGACTTAATAAAGAATGGTTTAATTACAAAGAAGCCCTTGGACTTTTTAAGTTAGCAAATTTATTGATGATTCAAAATTCTAATGGAAAATGTGTTAAGACAGTTAATGGAAATAAAATTTTTCCAAGCTGGCCTGGCAGTCGACCCTGCTAGGGGCTGCCGTCCCTAGACCCCGCTGCCAGGGCACTGCCCCCGGACCCCCATTCGTTGAGGGTTATAATTAGACTAGAAACGCAAGATGAGTAGTGATAGTTAATTAATGCATGTAATTATTATACAGTTAGCCGTGCCCAGCTGAAGAAAGGAATAACTATTAACGGTGAACGTAACCGACTTCAGGTGAGTTTCTAACCCCATTCCTTGTTATGTTTTCGGGGCTGTGTGCATACTCGATGTGATTAGTTAATACACTTATCCTAAGTGATAAGTGTATGCAATATATGTTACGTGATATGTAAGAATGATTTCCTGTCGGTACATGAACGATCTTCGGATATTGCATGTACCGTCAGATAATGGTTTGATGTTACATGTATATTGCAAGATGAAGAAAGAATGATTTATGTACGTATGAAACTTACGATTACGAATATGTAGAAAAGTATGTTATGGAGGTATGGAAGAAAGGGTGACCGGACCCTAATAATATCCGAGGATGGAGGGTGACCGGACCCTAATAATACCCGAGGATGGAGGGTACCGGACCCTAATAATATCCGAGGATGAAGGGAGACCGGACCCTAATAATATCCGATGATGGAGGGTACCGGACCCTAATAATATCCGAGGTATGTAGGGTGAAATGCCCTTTATAATGTAAGGTTAGCTATGAATGTATATTAACAGAAGATGAACATATTATGTATGTAATGCGTACCTTCGGACACGTATATGTGTATGTAAAGTAAGTTATGTGATTAACTAGAACTCACTCAGCGTAGCTGACTTTTAGTATGCACGCAGGCAAATAGGTTGAGGCAGCTCGCGTGATTGAAGACACATGGTATGGAATCGAAGATACTGGCATCTCGAAGAAATGTTGTGATGTTTTAAAGACTATGTTTTGCTTTAAATGACTATGAATGCCTTATAAGACAATATTTGATGGTTATGTAAAATGTTATGACTGAAGTTTTATTATTCCGCGAAAGTTTTAATTAACTCTGATATCTAGAACTGCGTTTATAAGTAAATCCAACGTTAAAGTAGGGCTACCGGTAACGAGGCCTTACAATTTTACATACTAAGAATCCATTTAAAATATTGAGCTTTATAAACATAAGGCAAACAGTTAACCAAAAAAAGAAAAATTGTCTTGACTTAAGCATAAGCATACCGTTACATATAAAAAAGTTTAAAACCCCACCACCTGCATTTATCACCAGCCATCACCTGCATTCACCACCAGCCACCACCTATATCCAAAATAAAACCTACAACTCAAAACATTATAACTTAAATGATTCATTGTTGTTCTAGTTTTCCCAACAAATCTAAAACTACTATATTAATAAGTATTTTCAAGCGTTACTATTAAACCTTAACTAACTTATTGAAGATTTTTATATATTTGAACCTAAAACTATAATAATAAACAATCTAGAACACCTGTTATTTTACTATAAAACCATAACTAAATTATGGAACCCTTTTATATCTTTCAACATAAAACTGTAATAATAAGCAAAAAAAAAATTCCTCTTAAAATTTGTTATTTAATATTGATATTATAACACTAATATATTACAACTATTTAGTTACAAAATATAATTTTCATATGCATATGTTTTTTAATATTGATATTATAACACTAATATATTACAACTATTTAGTTAAAAAAATTAATTTTCATATGCAAAACATATAACACAATTCCCCTATTGTAGTACGTGTTATATGTTAAGGGGGTGTTTGGGATTCCTTATTTTCATTAACTTATAACTTCTAAACTTTTTGAAATAGTTAATAAGGTATATAAG
This sequence comes from Bidens hawaiensis, assembly GCF_021521415.1. Classification (NCBI taxonomy): domain Eukaryota; kingdom Viridiplantae; phylum Streptophyta; class Magnoliopsida; order Asterales; family Asteraceae; genus Bidens; species Bidens hawaiensis. The sequence goes on along the minus strand of NW_027495065.1, from coordinate 61,801 downwards.
GTGTTTGGCAAACCATAAGGGCTTAAGGATTTTAACTTATGGAATAGACAAAATAAAGGGGTTTTGAAAATTAGGAATATGTAACTTATTAACTTGATGTGTTTAATTTACCTATTACGCCCCTTTAATCCTCAAACCCATTGCCCATCTTTTAAAAAAGAGTGTCCTTTTTAGTCTTTTTGGTTTCTCCAAACATATAAGCTAATCCAAACACTTTTTTAAAAACTTCTTTTAAAAAATCAGAAGTTTATAAGTTCTTTTAACAAAAAGTCATTTTCAACTTAAATAAGCTATCCCAAACACACCCTAAATATCATAACTTCATCAATGCATAAAATGACTACTAAATAAGAAATTCAAATAATCTAAACTACAAAGTTAACGAAAAAGTTTCTTATAGAATATTTGATATTTAAAACATTTACCTCAATAAAAGCATTCATCATCACTTGTAATGTCTTCATCCACTTCCGAGACATAACCATCACTACCTTCAGATTCTTCATCATCAATCAAACCACCAGCAACAAGTTCGTTTCTAATTTCTTCTTCTTCATCAAGTCTCTATGAAAGAGCAAGTTTGAAACTGACAAGAGCTGATTCATTTGTTCCTACAAAAGTAGGTTGTATGGAAACCATCTTCTCAAAGAATTCAACCCGTTGCATCTCTAGAACTTCATCTTCTGACAAGTTTGTTGTTTCTTCATTATCGTATTGAAGTAAGATGTTCTTATTATGTTCAAAGAAAGTCCAGTGAATCCTTTGTGGTGGATGTTCTGGTTCTACTTGATTTAGAACGAATCTTTGATGAAGCTTTTTCATCAACTTTAATGGCTTCAGATAGTCCTCTCCAGGACAAATCCCGAGCTCAAACATCTTTCTCAGTACATTTTCGTGTAAATTCAACACACCTCTGACTGTAGATAACCTAATAACCCTTCTGTTGTTCATTCTTAGTAAAAAAGCAATCTTCTAAATGTCTAAATCTCCATGAAACTAGAGCTGCCATTTTTTTGTAAAGAAATGTTTTGAAGAAAGATGAAAAGATGTGTTGTTCATCTTCCATTTGACATGTATTAATACTTTGAAATTAAAATCTTGGAAATCTAATCATTTAATTCATAAACCAAACTTTTGGTATTGCAGATCTCTTCATCATTATAATTGACGGCTCTAGGTTATTATTATACCTGACCCTTCATTTCTGATTTGACCTATTTCATATTAAGTAGTATATTATATGCCATATATAGTAAACCACCATATCTATACAAATTTTATATTACAGCAATTACAAACTTTATATTAACATTAAATGTCAATTTTCTATTCAGTTTTAATTTAATAAACATACTTTGATAATTCATTTTGATGAGACAATTTGATATGGTTCTTTATAATTTTGTATAGTTGTATATACAGTGGAGTTTCAAAAACGTGGTTTGCCTCATGCGCATTTGTGCTTATTTATGCATGCTGTTCACAAACTTCCAACGGTTGAATATATTGATCCATTTATTTCAGCTGAAAAACTAGACAAAAAGTTAGATCCAGAATTGTATTATCCTGTAAGGGAGTATATGATTCATGGTCCGTGTGGCATTGCAAATAACAACTGTCCATGCATGATTGACGGAAAGTGTTCTAAAAATTATCCAAAGAAATTCCATGAGTTTACATCCATTGACGGTGATGGTTATCCCGTATACAGAAGAAGAAATAACGGTTTTTTGTTGAGAAGTCAAGTGTGATGTTGGATAATACAAGCGTTGTGCCGTATAAAAAAACAATTTTAAAAAAATATCAAGCACACATCAATATTGAGTGGTGCAATCAAACCGGTTCCATCAAATATTTGTTTAAATATATAAATAAAGTGCACGATAGAGAATCGGTTTGTTTTGTACCAACCAATCAAGAAAATCAGAATAAAGAAAACATTGATGAAATCAAAGACTACTATAGTTGCATATACATATCTGCATGTAAAGCATCATGGAGGATTTTTTTTCATATGATATATACATTATAGGACTCCCTCAGTGATTAGGCTTCCTTTTCATCTACCTGGTCAACAACAGGTTATTTATGAGTCGTTTGATGATCTTAATGATATCTTAGATAAACCTTCTGTTGCTTCCTCAATGTTTTCAGAGTGGTTCAAATGCAATCAAAATTATCCAGAAGCACGTACTTTAATTTACGTTGAATTTCCTACAAAATTTGTTTGGAAAGCTGACAAACGTTATTGGAAACCAAGGGAAAAAGGTTTTTCCATTGGAATAATTCATGCAGTTTCTTCTTCTCTTGGTGAAGTTTATTATTTAAGAATTTTGTTGAACAAGGTAAAAGGTCCAACAACATTTTCTCAAATTCGAACAGTCAACTCTGTCGAATATCCAACATTTAGAGATGCATGTTATGCATATGGCCTTTTGGGTGATGAAAATGAATATGTTGAAGCAATTATAGAAGAAAGTTTTACAGGCACTGGTTATTACTTAAGAATTTTATTTTGCACATTGCTAATGTCCGAGAGCATGTCTAGACCTGAATTTGTCTGGGAAACAACGTGGAGTTACTTGTCAGATGATATTTTATACAAACAACGCATTGTTTTAAAGCATCCAGGTATTTAAATTCATATAATGATACAAATTGATGTTTTATTATCTCTATTTAAAAGAATATATTTAATTTATTTTTTTATAACACATTTTATTTTAAATGTACAGGTTTAGAACTTAATGAAGAACAACTCAAAAACCTTACATTGTTTGAGATAGAAAAGTTTCTATTAAGAAATAATTCGACTCTAAAAAAGTTTTCTACCATGCCTTTTCCTAATAAAGATTCCATCTCTTCTGAAAATAATCTTTTACTTAGTGAAGAACTAGCTTATGACAAGGCTATGTTAGCTCAAGAGTTTGAAATACTGTTTTCTTCATCTACTAACGAGCAGCATTTTGTATATGAAGAAATCATTGAAGCGAATGATAAAAATAAAGGTGGGGTATTTTTTGTTTATGGTTAGGGTGGCACTGGAAAAACTTATCTTTGGAAGACCTTATGTGCATCTATAAGATCTCAAGGAAAAATTGTTTTAAGTGTTGCTCCAAGTGGAATTGCATCACTTTTGTTATCCGGAGGTAGGACTGCACACTCCAGGTTTCACATTCCAATTAATTTGGTTGAGGATTCTTTTTGTTACATAAAGCCAGATAGCGATCTTGCATGTTTATTAAGAGAAACCTCACTAATTATATAGGATGAAGAACCTATGGTACATAAGCATGGGTTTGAAGCTTTGAATAGATCATTAAAAGTTATTTTAACATCCGCATCAGGAGCTTCAGATTTACCATTTGGGGGAAAGGTGATTGTTTTTGGAGTAGACTTTAGATAAATATTACCGGTTATCCCAGGTGGAAGTAGACAACAAATTGCAAACTCATGTTTAACTTCTTCTTACATTTAGAGAAATTGCAAAGTCCTTAAGTTGACAAAAAAATCTGAGGCTAAGTACCTCAAACCATTCAAATGAAATTGAGAAAACACAACTGTTTGCACAATGGCTTTTGGATATAGGCGAAGGTAATGTTGGTGGTACCAATGATGGTGAAGCACAAATAGAAATACCAGAAGATCTTCTTATCAGACATTCATGTGATCCAGTTTCTGAGTTAATAAACTTTGTGTATCCGTCCGTTTTACAAAATTTCAAAAAACAAATTTTCATGAAAGAGCAATACTTGCTCCAAAAATGATATTGTTCAAGAAATTAATGATCTTTTGCTGTCAATATTTCCTAGAGAAGAAAGGGAATATCTAAGTTCAGATAATGTATGTCCTACCGGCATGATTAATGAGAATTTGGTTGAAAGTTTATGCTCTCCCGACATTCTTAATGGAGTTAAAGCATCAGGTTTGCCAAACCACAAGTTGGTGTTAAAGGTAGGAGTTCCTGTTATGCTTCTAAGAAATATTGATCAAAAAAGTAGATTGTGTAACGGTACACGGTTAAAGGTGGTCTCATTGGGAAAACGTATTATACAAATGGAGATTATATCAGGTAGTAATATTGGAGATAGGCATTATATTCCAAGAATTACTTTGATACCTACCGACAAAAAACTTGACATTAAGCTACAAAGAAGACAATATCCACTTGCTTTATGTTTCGCAATGACCATAAACAAAAGTTAAGGGCAATCACTATCAAGAGTTGGATTATATTTGAAAAGGCCCGTTTTTACACATGGTCAATTGTATGTCGAATTATCAAGAGTTACAAGACGAGACTAGCTTAAATTTCTAATTCTAGATAGTGATGGTAATACTTCAAATGAAACATCAAATGTTGTATATAAAGAAGTATTTCGAAGTTTGTAAGTACTTTTCAAAAGTTTAACAATATTCATGTTTTTAAACAATTATGGTAAAGTATTTTGCATCTAATAATATTTACGTATAATCCACAATCATAATGGTTGAATTCATTCAATATAATAAAAAGCCTTTACTTCAAGCCATATAATCATAAGTAGTCCATCATTACAATACTAACTTACAAACATCCTAAATTACAAAAAGTCTTACATAAAGCTAGACATATCTAAACTTCAAACATTACTTCAAATATTGTTTGTAAAACATTCATCCACCATACTTAAAAAGTCAGAGTCAAGATTACCAAACATAAAACATAAAAAAACAAATTGTCTTAATTGTTCACCACATTACTTATGATTATCTTCCCTTACCTTTTGTTATATGCAAACAAACATTTGTCACCAACATTCAAGTCAAAAGTGGTTAACATACCTTTGAAGTCGTGGACGCGGTATCTCGGTTTGTTGTGTGGAGTTTCCACTCGAAGTTCACTTTCAAACTCCACACCATCGTTGTTTCTGATAATCACCTTCCTTGCTGTATTCAACTTTGATTTTCTTGCAAACCGATTTGGTAAACGCTGCAAAAAAAATGAAAAGATTATATTTTATGAATCATATATTTAGACTTAAAAATTAAAACTATCACCAATTGTTAGAGAATTACCAGACGATCAACAATTGTTTTATGGAATTGTAGATCATGATCATCACCCACATTAACCACATCATCATTCTCTTCATCACCATTGGTACCATCATCAACCTCAACATTATGTTCAGATTCATGATTTATTCCCACCGAACTTACTTCAACATCATCATTATTCTTATCAATATTATCATCAATTCATCTTTAATTGATTCAAGATCAACACCTATAATTTCTCTAACATTATTCGGATATTTAAATGGTTTCAACCTATATTCCATATCATTTGCCTTGAAAGCTGTCAACTTGAAAACATCTGTTGGTGCATAAATATCAGTAGTTCATAGTCTAGTGTCTGTAATTGAGTCTGTAATGATTAATTATGTTTTATATGTTTAAGCGAAGTTACTGACAAGTTCGCTGTTTAGGCGAACTTGTTAGTCAAGCGAAGTTATGGATAACTTCGCCTGAACATGCCAGGCGAAGTTGTCGTGTATATATATTCCTAGGTTACGGTTTGTTTAAGGTTGTTCATCGAGTTGTTCAAGTTATCGTATACAGACGTGTGTGAGTCGATGAGGTTGTGTATGTTGAGCAACCTCCGGGTTTTCCTGACCCAGACTTTCCAGACCACGTGTACAAGTTAAGCAAGGCGTTGTATGGACTACATCAGGCACCTCGTGCCTGGTACTCAACTTTATCGGATTACTTGCTTGAAAATGGGTTTGAAAGAGGGAAGATAGATAGCACGTTGTACTTCAAGAGAGAAGGAAGCGACTTCCTGCTGGTGCAAGTCTATGTGGATGACATTATCTTTGCTGCATCAAAAGTCTCCATGTGTCAGGAGTTTGAGGCCGTCATGAAGAAAAGGTTTGAAATGAGTGCTATGGGTGAACTAACTTTCTTTTTAGGATTGCAGGTTGATCAGAAGAAGGATGGGATGTTCATTCATCAGACCAAGTATGTCCATGATGTGCTCAAACGTTTCAATATGGAGGACAGCACTCCATTCGATACTCCAATCTGCGTCAACCATAAATTGGGTGCTGAGACAGACAATGACGCAGATGTGGACCCGACTCAGTATCGGGCTATTATAGGTTCTTTAATGTACTTAACTGCTTCTAGGCCTGATATTATGTTTGCAGTTTGTCTTTGTGCTCGTTTTCAGGCAAACCCAAAGGAATCTCACATGAAGGGTGTGAAGAGGATCTTGCGATATCTCAAAAGCAAACCTAAGCTGGGGTTGTGGTACGCGAAGGGAGGAGACTTGGAGTTGGTCGCTTACACAGATTCTGATTATGGAGGGTGCAATCAGAGTCGGAAGTCAACTACTGGAGGATGTCAGTTTCTAGGAGGCAGATTAGTGTCCTGGCAATGCAAGAAGCAGACATCAGTCGCTATTTCAACATGTGAAGCAGAATACATGGCAGCATCCAACTGCTACTCCCAGGTTCTGTGGATTCAACAACAGTTACGCGACTATGGTCTGAATTTCTCACTTACTTCAATTTGTATTGATAACACTGCTGCGATCTCAGTAACTAATAATCCCGTAAAGCACAGTAAAACTAAACATATTGACATACGTCATCATTTTATACGGGGTTGTGCTGAGAAGAAACTGATTGTGCTTGAAAAGGTGGATACGCTTGATAATTTCGCTGATTTATATACTAAAGCGTTTGACAAATCAAGATTTCAAAACCTTATTGAGCTGAATGGGATGATCAATCCCGAGTAACCATGCTTTGTGTTTGATTAAAAAAAAAAAAAAAAAAAACGTCACTATCGCTGAGAATTATGTCGGTTGCCTCAGTTTGAAGGACATGTCTTAGGATATGTTTGGTCCTCATTTCTACTTGTAGAATATGAGGATAGCCATTAACCAGATGACTGAAAGTGACCGGGTCGGTTTATGATGTGTTTTCATTCTTTCGCTGAAAATTAGTCAATCATACTTAGTTAGAAGGACACATACTAGTATGTGGTCGGTCCAGTTGATCCATTGGATCTTCAGGATTGCCGTTTACCTGAAGACTTTGACTTGATCGGGGCGATTGAAGTTAAATTTTTTTATGGGAAATGAAATTATTTTTCAAGTCTACTACTTCGTAAGAAGTTCGTTTGCTATGTTTAACAGAAAATTGATCCAACCTTGGAAAATGATACATATACTGATTATGTGTGCTTAACTAGTGAAGTTATTAGGCTTAAAAGGCTTTAGAACAGTCATTGTATGTCATGGTAGCTTTTTATGGTGCGTAAAAGTAGATGTGATACAAACTAAATCTACTCGATTTTACGTGGAAACTCCTTAAGAGTTTTGCATGTCTTCATATATATCTTTCCGAATGATAGGCAGAAAAGCGATTACCCAGTCATACATGAGCCCGTAAGTGTTCTGATTCCCGTAAAGATAGTGTGTGAAGAAACTGCAGTGATCCAGATTCGGGACTTGCAGTTGTTTACTACTCTGAAGTCTATGTAAATGTTTATTCAAAAAAAAATAAAAAAATAAAAAAATAAAAATTATGAGTTATTGAAACATTCTAGAGCTAACAATGTCAAGACTTCTCAATCATGGAGTAAGAAAGAGAACGGGAAGCAGATGAAGAGTACTTACAAACTTAATCAGACACTATGGGTTGAGGTCAATTCGGGGTGACTTGGGGAAAGCCAAATACGCTTTGAGAATAGATAGGAGGCATCATAATCTCTGAGTTGTTGCCCACTTAAATTTTGAGGCTAATTGAACCTAACTCGTATCACAGAAACGATGAAAACCATTTTAAGTTATTTACCATACTTACAACCTGTTTCTTTATGTCATAATACAGCTAAACACGGATCTATGTGACAGTCACGTAATTAGTATGATTCCTGTTCGGATCTTTTCTAAAACGTAGTAGTCCCTGTCGAGACTGAAATTTGATCCCTTGTACTTTAATTTTTAAAAGTTTTTCGTACTTAGGTAGTTTTATGATTTTATAACTGGTTACTTGGACTTGATCGTGTCATTTAACTCTTTAAGGAGGTTTTAAAAGTTAATTGAAAAATGTTAATATTATATGGGTTGGTTTTGTAATTATCGGCGAAGTTGTTAAACAGGCGAACTTGTGCATAACTTCGCCCAGGCGAAGTTATCCTTAACTTCGCCTGTATAATCTTCTCCCCTATATAAAGGACTCTAAAGGTCAAACTGTTCATTAATTTTCAAAACAAGCGAACTTATTCTCTCCGTATTTTCAGCGAACTTATCCGACTAACCAGCGAACTTGTCTTTCGATTCCATCTTTGTTCTTTTTCTCAGTTTCCGTTACCGATTCAAGGTTCGTAGTGTCGTCATAGCTAATAATCTTTGTCATTGGTGTTTTATCAAAGGTCGTTTAGACCGGTTTCATGACCTCGGTCGGTCGGCCATTATTAACCGTTGTTTCAAACTTGTTTTTACGTGTTTGTGAACAACCTGAATGTCTAGACCATCATAAAATCGAGTTTTACGGAGTCCACAATCGTTAAATTCACCAACTGCACGTCGTTTCGTAAACCTAACAGTCGCCATTTCAGATTCAGGCGAACTTAAGGATTAGGCGAAGTTATCCGCAACTTCGCCTGAGGTTTAACTTCGCCTGAGGCGATGTTGTGGTGAGGCGAAGTTATCATTAACTTCGCCTGGACCTTTTTACTTATTAGTTATTAGACGAACTTAAAGATGAAGCGAAGTTGTTCCCAACTTCGCCCCACCTTTAACTTCGCCTATACAGATTTTATCACAACTTCGCTCATGGTAACAAGCGAACTTGTGTTATGCCTTAACGTTTATCTAACTTGGTTCGTTTGTTGCAGATATGGCTGCTGTTGCTGGTGCTGGAGGTGCTGGTGGCGATGATGGGGGAGATAATCAAAGGCAGTTCTTCCCGGGTCATAATATGTATATTACGTTAGACCCAGATGCGAGTGGTGTGGAGGATTACCGCGAAATCATCACTTTCCTCCTTCGCTCGCGGATATTCCACGCGATCACAACTACTCTGCCGATATCCTTACCCAATATTGAGGATTTTTGGTAGACGGTGGAATACGATTGCCGCGTTGAGCCCCCGTTTATGCGAGCAACCGTTAACAATCAAGAAGTTCAGTTCTCTTCTTAACAAATCCGGGCGGCTTTACGTTTCGGTAATGAGACCAGGGATGACCCGACGGACTTTGTGGCTCCTTTCCGAGATGGAGCGTTTTTACGAATGGGCTATTTTGGTCCGTTGGGCGATACACAAAGAAGGAAGGGTTTCCTACTCGATCAGTGGCGCTTTCTCATGCACGTCATGAGTGTTTGTATGTCTGGGAGAAAGGCGGGCACTGACAGGATGGGAGGGACCATGCAGTCGGCGATGACTGCTCTGACTTATAACAAACGTTATAGCTTCAGTCAGATGGTCTTCTATGAGATCGATAGACAAAGACGGGCAGTGGCGCGTGAGAGGTTCATCATGTATCCTAGATTCATCCAGATGATCTTGAACCATGTGGCTCCAAATCTACCTCAGCGCCGCCCTATCAGATACGTGGAAAGTGTGAACAAACGTATCTTCGCCCAATGCAGAACTTCGAGTGCTAGGAGCAAGCCTGAACTGCGTCCTAGGCATACTCCACTGTTTGGGTATTTAATCAACCCGGAGTATGTTCCTGCTAATGGGGACGAGTTTAGAGATCCTCAACCACAACAGGCGGGAGCACCTCAAGCTGTACCTGCTGCGCCTGTTGTGTCAGCTGAAGAAGAAGTAGACCTTGACGCTGCTTTTGGCGGCCAAGGATTCTTTGACATGGATCGTATGCATCCAGCAGAAGAGATTCAGGTCTCGGCTGCAAGAGTTTCAACTGTGGAAGTGACTAGGGCAGCTACAACGGTGGCTGACTCAGATTTTGATGATGTAATGGATGAGGCAAGACGTATGATGGTGACTCAAGAGAGGACGTTTGGGAAGAGAAAGAGGACAGATGACGACAGTGAGTCAGAAGAAGAAGAAGACATTCATAAGTTGATCAGACGTTCAAGAAGGGACAGGACAGGTGCAGGTATGGGTTCAGGAGCTGGAGAGACTTCAAGGATAGTACGTTTTGCTCCGCCCGCACTGTCCGGTATGTCAATTGTCCCTACAACATTACAGGTCACAAGGCCAAGCGCCACGGATGTACCCGTGGTGGCTACATCATCTGTTGGCCTCCCACCCACTACTTTCCAGCTGACGACTCCGGAGATTGTGTCTTTACCACCTCCAACTCTTACTCCTTCAGAGGTGGTTGCACAATTTGTTGAGTCGACAGTCGTTGCAACTGCAGGGTTATCAGGTATGATACCACCTGCGGTTACGCCTGCTTCTGATGTCCCCGGTTACATTTGAAATCCCTCCTCAGTATACTCAAGACATATCTCACATGAGGTTCGATTTCGATGCAACCCGATCAGACTCGGAGAGAATAGCTGCACTGGAACGGGTCGTGGCAGAGCAATCTAGGATCAATCTTATCCAGACCCAGGCTATTCAGAGCCTAGTGGTAGAGAATCAGCTGCAGTCGTCCCTCCTGATTGAACATGGAAAAATTATAGATGCTATGAAGGAGTTCTTGGCATCTCAGGGGGAGACGAGCTGTAAAGGCGACGAGCTCAGGACAAAGAAGAAGAATGACAGAGACGATGATCCCAATGCATCGAAAGGTGCAGGTGGTGAGTTGCCAAGAACTACTCAAGCTCTTGGGACTTCCACAGCTCAGGGGGAGTCTGCAGGTGCAGCTGGCGGTTCTGGTGGTGATGAGGTGGTGATGGTAGATGACGAGGAGATGGGAGATGATGTGATCGATGCCTTGAAGGAGTTGGATGATGATATGTTAGATGATGATGAATTTACATGTGATGATGATATATTGCCAGTCGAAGAGATTGAAAAGATTGGTGAACAGATAGTGATAGAAGATGATGTTGAAGAGGGTGAGATAGTTGATGAGAATGTTGAACACGAGATCCCTGAAGTTGAAAAGTCGAATGTATGTGAAGATACAGTAGTTGATGATACAGAATGGGAGGAGCAGCCTAGATGGAAGGAAGGCTATGCTCATTGGTTTATCAAAACGAAGAAGCCAGTGGTACCTACAATGTTCAAGAAAAGTTATAATATTAAAGGGTACGCTGAGTCAAAGAAAGGCATTATCTGTTGGTTATATGATGAACAGCTAAAAGTGTTCGTGGTGAAAAGATATGATGGGATCCAATACTTTAAGAGGACGTTGAGGTCTCTCAATACATTGCCTGAATGTGAGGTAAAGGATTTGGCTAGATTGGGGTTGATTAATAGAAGCGACGACAACATGGCGAGAGTTATTGGGAAAATCGTGTGGAAAGAAAGTATTAAAGAAAAGAAGTTTGAGTTATTAAAGCCACAGAAAGAAAAGCTAGTGGAAGATAAGGAAAGAGGAATGAGAGCAGATGGCAAGCCATGGATGGTGATGAAGTACAAACCGATTCGATGCATGAAAGAGGTTCCAATGAAGACTATGCCTCAAGATGTGTTGAAGAATCTTAAATGGTGGTATGTGGATTGCCAGACTGCTGAAGCCGTGATGGAAGACGAAGATGAACAAGAAGTGCTAAGAGTGTATGATCCGATGCATCTTGTTAATTTATCGAAAGCTGATCTGCAGGTGTTAAATGAAAAGAAGATATTTTATATTCCTGCTTGGAAAGACGAAGCGAGGAAATATCAGCGAGTAGTCACGGTATGCGTGAGAGAAGGAGTACATGCATGAAGACCAAGAGATTGAAGATTACAAGACACGTGCTTAAAGATCAAGACATGAAGCTACTGCCAAGGGGGAGTCTGTTGGTGCATAAATGTCAGTAGTTCATAGTCTAGTGTCTGTAATTGAGTCTGTAATGATTAACTATGTTTTATATGTTTAAGCGAAGTTACTGACAAGTTCGCTGTTTAGGCGAACTTGTTAGTCAAGCGAAGTTACGGACAACTTCGCCTGAACATGCCAGGCGAAGTTGTCGTGTATATATATTCCTAGGTTACGGTTTGTTTAAGGTTGTTCATCAAGTTGTTCAAGTTATCGTATACAGACGTGTGTGAGTCGAGAGACGTGTATTCAGTGATTATATCACGTGTTCGGTTATAATATAACGTGTTTGTTTATTCGTATCGTGTGTTTGTTTGATTCGTGTTCTACGCTCGTAACGACCTACACAGGGATTCCGCACCTGTGTAGATTGAGATATCCCGTGCAGATCCATCCAGGGAACCTACAACATCTTTACCATCATAATCAAATACCAGATAGTCTCCCCTTTTTAGTTTTAAAGATTCAACTACTTTCAGCCAACTCCTCCTAAAATAAAACTTTTGTCCAAGTTCAAGGATTTTGACTATACAATCATTCATGTCATCAGCACGTATGGTAAAATATCCGATAGAGATATTTTTGAGGTCTTCAAATCGTTGAACAAACAAAGTTGGCACCACCTTTATATTCAAAAACATGAAAAACTAATTTAAAATTTTCCATACCCTTACTATTACTTTAAACTCACAATTAGAATACATACCGTATAATCAATGTCAAGATGGAACAGCGTTTGGTAGAATGAATTGCTGTCAGCAGTAACACGAGTTTCATTGAAATGCTGAATTGTGAAACATGAATTTCCATCATGCTTAAACACCAACAAATCGTCATAAGCTAACTTCAAATCTGAAGCAATGTTTTCCCATCCTTTAGTTATCCTATAAGCATTCTTCACATATTTTATTGAAACTGTCCACCTGGATCCACTTTTTGTTCTAATAGTAGTAGAACCAAGTGGATAATTGAATTTTGAAAATAATTCATCGTAGGTTAACGGTAGCTTCTGAAATAAATACAAATTCAAAACCTTTTACATTAATATACTTATTATGTACTGATACTATTTAAAAACTACAAGGCTTACCATAGAAGTTGCATTAGGCTTTTTTATAATCTTAATTAACTTTGGACCCATCTCACCTGTGAATGATTGTAACAGTCAATTTTGTATTACAGTTTATGTTATCATTCAAACATATCAATAAATGAACACTAACACAATGTCAAAATAATACAAACATTATTTCATTCTAATTATATTTCTTTTCAAAAGCCCTAATTTTATTTATCAAAATACGTATACATAATTTTTCAATAAATTTTGTTTTGCAATCTACATAAACATAAAGAAAACATATATTCAAACATTAAACTTCAAAGATTATTTGAATCATCACTTTCTTTTTTCAAAACTTTCACAGTTTCACTTACTTTAACCTTAATAAACAGAATACTTAGTATGTGAAAAGTAACTCACCAAATTTTGAAGATCTTAACAAGATGATAAATGATTCTTTGAAATCAGCCGTAAATAATTTATATTTGGAAGATGCAAAAGTGAAGATGGAAGATGAAAAGTTGTTAAGATAAAGACTTTAGGTTAAATAAGGTTTTATTGGGAGGAGTACTATACGGTTGAATTATATTCTTTTATTTTTCATAATAAAGTTTTTCTTAATTTTTTTAACAATTTTAATCATCCTTATAATTAGTAATTCCAAAAATAATATAACGTTTTTGTTAAAAAAAATTTCCAATCTTTTTTATTTTTGATATACATTCTTAATTTTTTTTCTCACAATCTTATAAAAAGAATATATATATCTCTAAATTTGATAGGAAATTTAAAAAATAATCATATAAATAACATAAATGAAGTTATTATGTATACTTTAACCCCTTCACATTTTAAGTTTAATATTTATACAAAAGTTAAGCGTATCTATTATCATGCAATTTTGTAAATGATAATATGTATGAAACTTTTTAGTCACCTGATTCAAACGCCAAAATGGATTATTCGATACAAACATCTCGCTTTCTATATAAATGTCTTTAGAAATTACTAAATGAAAACTATCACTATATCTGTTAACAAAATATATTTTTAATTGAATTTTAGGGTTATATGTGAAATTGATTTTTTAAATTTACTCATCTTATTATATACTGTTATTAATTTATTTAAGAAAAAATATTTTATCAACCCGTGTAGCACACGGGCATATAAGCTAGTATATATATATATATATATATATATATAGGGAAAGACTTTGTTTGGAAACCAAGTTATATGAGAAAACTTTACATGGGGTAATGGAGTTGTCCACATGTCTTGTTATCTTTATATCCATACGAGTATTTTCGGCATTTTATAACACACAAATTTGATGCACATCTTTCAAGAACTTCTAGATCATGTAACATAACATGTATCTATTTTCTCTCTCTTACAATCTAAATCTTAACTCTCTCTCTCTCTATTATGAACCTGGAAGATATTATATCTTCTTCAAGTTCTTATAATCATGCCACGGCCATCGTAACTGATGGATAGATCGAGGCCGACATAACCGTCACAAGCACTACACTATCATCGTAGAAGAACACGATGGTGGCTAGGGTGGCCGGATAAAGAAGAGGACGTGGTGTTTAGGGTTCCGCCATTTTGGTAGCTAGGGTCTCGCCATTGAAATTGTGGCCGAATAAAGAAGAAGACGACAGTTGCTAAATACAACTGATTTGCAGGTTTGAAGTTGGATTTAGATTTGGTTCAGATCCAAAGGACGGCGGTTGGATAATTACGAAAGTAGCCAGAATTTATTGTTTCTCTTTAGTGTTTGGATGTTGACGCAACCGAGGTTGAGGATGACGGAAGTAGCCGGAACCGACCAGTCGTTTTTTTGGAATTTTTTTCAAAGTGGTGTTTATTCACAAAAAAAAAAGGAAAACAGGGAAAGTCAAAAAAAAAAGGAAAATGGTGTATCCGCTGCTGCCAGCAGCGGATTAGGAAGAAACTAAACTTGGATCCGCCATTGGCAATGGCAGATCAATCATTGGGAGCTAATCCGTCACTGCCAATGTCGGATTAGGAAGAACAAGTTTACAACAGAATATTATTATCCAACAACTCCGTCTTCGTCGCCGGCTTGTTATTCTCAGTCTACTACTTCCCACTTCATATTATTATCTCACCAAACCCACAACCACCACTATCTGGTCAGTCAACGCTGATCACCGGTCAACACATCATCATCTCTTACAATCACAAACTCCAGTGAACTCCAATTCGCCGGAATCCCACTTCCAGATTCTCCGGCAACACCTGGAAACAAAACCCTCAAAATATCCGATGACGGAAGCCTGACGTATGGAAACTGGAGTAGCTTCAACCACCCAACATACACAAATCGTCCCGAACCAAAACATCACCGGAACAACACTCGCCGTGACACCGGAACAACACTCGCCGTGAAAAACGGGGTTGTAAACTTGTTCTTCCTAATCCGCCATTGCCAATGGCGGATCCAAGTGGAGTTTCTTCCTAATCCGCTGCTGGCAGCAGTGGATACACCATTTTCCTTTCTTTCTTTCTTTTTTGACTTTCCCGTTTTCATTTTTTTTTTAATAAACACCACTTTGAAAAAAAAATCCCATTTATTTGCTCAGATATGTGGTTCCTCATGCTGGTTTGACTTTAGTTTTTTTTTATTTGTTTGTTATTTGATGAGCTGGGTGTAATATTTTGTGTATATATTTTACACAGTTACTTGGATTACACTAACATATGTATTAAAGAGTTTAGATGTTTTACACGTGTTACGTTTACCCGTTACATATGTCTTAAAGAGTTTGCATGTTTTACACATTTTTATTTACTAGTTTTACATGTAATACTTGTATTAGACTTACATATCTTATAGAGTGTACATGGTTTACATTTTTTACATTTACCAGTTTACATGTACTAAATTTGGAGAGACAAACTCAACACACATCCTAATTGGTTTGCCTAAATTTTTTTTGAAGAGGGAGTGTTTTACACATTTTACACTTACCAGTTCACATGTTTTACGTCTGGTTTACATCTTTTTAAAGAGTTTACATCTCATTTTCGTCTAAAGAGAGAAACACGCTTTCCAATGTCAGTATTTTGATTTTTGGATAGCAAGAGTGAGTGGGAAATGTGTCCCCACTTGCAAACAACATTCACATAGTCGATTACTAATTACAAGAGTTTACATGTTTGATATGTTTTACATTTGCTTCTGGAAAGAGAAACACGTCTCCCAAAGCCACTATTCAGCTTTTTGGAGAGAGAGAGAGGAATGCGTCCCAACCTGCATAAAAGCTATAATT
This sequence comes from Bidens hawaiensis, assembly GCF_021521415.1. Taxonomy (NCBI): domain Eukaryota; kingdom Viridiplantae; phylum Streptophyta; class Magnoliopsida; order Asterales; family Asteraceae; genus Bidens; species Bidens hawaiensis. The sequence continues at coordinate 45,499 of NW_027495065.1, read as the reverse complement.
TTGTCCCAACCTACAAAAAACATTTGAATAGTCAATTACTAAACTACCCTTATGCATATTTTGTACCTTTATGATGTGGCCCCTTTAGAAGATTAGATCTCAACCATTGATCTCCAAGGTCAATGACTTCTAATTAGTTTCCCAAGTTTTCTCATATATATGAGTTTTCATTCTAGCACATCTATATATATATATATATATATATATATATATATATATATATATATATTTAGGCTTAAGTTCAGAAGAAAAATGATATTACCGCGAGAAATGAATATGAGCCACTATTTTTATTTTAGGTTTTAAAAACATAAAAATAAACGAAAAGGATGTAAATGCATTCTCTCTCTTCAGTTAATACAACTAATATAACCATAATAAATCTCTCTCTAATTAACATGTCTATCTGATTTAACTATAATAATTAAAAAGATAGAAACACTAATTTAGTTTAATAATTTTTATACATCTTCTTTATTTTATCCAATAAAAATACAATTTATTCATATAATACTAGTTTTTTATAATAAAAAACAATTTTTTTCCACTCAATTTATTAGCATATATCGACACTTAATTTTTAACAATAAATATCAAAACATAATATATTTTTTTTCAATTGATATATCTAGAAAAACTATTGTCATAAATAATAAAAAAAATGTCATACAAATGTGTCCATTAAATATAAGCAACAAATATACAACCTATACAAAATTATATAACCTACACTTGTGTTGAGCAATAAATACTTAGAACATACAAAAAAACATACAACTTACATATTTAATTCGACATCAACAATTATATAAACTACACAAAGATACACATATCCTACACCTGTGTAGGTTATATGTTTTTCGTGTGTAGGTTATATGTTTTCTTATTCTTAGAACAAGTGTGGGTTATATGTTTTTTTTGTAGGTTGTATATTTCACAATTAATTCAAACATGTGTAAAATAGTTTTTTGTATTATTCGTCACAATGTAACTACGTGTTGATGGATATTGATAAGTTGAGTTGGAAGAAATTTGTTTTAAATAGAAAGCAATTTTAATGTATGAATACATTGTATTTGTGTAGCATAAAATTTTCATGTGTGTGTGTTTATTTTATTGATGATGAATTTTGTGTAAAGGTTATATGTTTTCTTATTTTTAGAACAAGTGTAAGCTATATGTTTTTTTGTAGGTTGTATATTTTTTTTGTTGATGCTTATTCTAGACACATGTAAAATAGTTTTTTATATTACTTATCACAATGTAACTACGTGTTGATGGATATTAATATATTGAGTTGGAAGATATTGGTTTTGATAAAAAGAAATTTTAACGTATGAATAAATTGTACTTGTGTAGAATAAAAATTCAAGAGACAAAAAATAAGTTATAAAAATAAATGAATTCTTAATATTTTTCAATTATAGTAATTTGATTAGTTATATTAATTGAATAGATAACTATTATGGTTTATTAGTTATATTAACTGAAGATAGAGAGAATGCATTTATACTTTCTTAATTTGTCTTTAAGCTTTTAAAACATATAATGAAACTAGTGGCTCATATTCATTTCTTGCAGTAATATCATTTCTCTCCTGAACCATTCCCTATATATATATATATATATAGGGAATGGTTCAGGAGAGAAGTCATTTTACTGCGAGAAGTGCGAGAAATTAATTTGAACCATTGATTATGTGTAATCAATGGTCCTTACCTAAAATGGCAATGCTGTAAATTTAAGCTCTTCATGTTAGTTGATTTTAATACTTGAAGGGTAGTTTTATATTTTGATTGAAGAAACCAATTTTGAAAACAATCATAACTAACTCTCCGTTTAAATAGACATTAATACAATAATACATAATTGGGTATTTTTGAATTTTATTTGTAAAAAAATCAATTTCATTTCACTTGTTTTTATTTCAAGTCGTGTACATTTTTTATTAATATGTATTCATAGATTTTGTTTTTTTTATTTTGCCTATATTATATTTATATAATCCTAGACACATTGGTAAATAACTGTAGGGGTTCTATTTATATATGAATATTATCCTACACAAATTGGATAAATTCCTACACTTAGTTGGTAAATATATGTGCGAGTAAACAAATAATAATTTATGTAGAATTTAAGACATGTCTTGTAAAAGTTACCGAAAATATCAAAGGAATGTCCGATGCAATACAAATGTATATAGCGTAACTGAATTAATTAACTTACACAGAAAAATTCGTCCAATACAAAAAAAAACAGTAAAAAAATTACATAAAGACTTAAAATTTGGACACAACCACCCCACTATTATAGTTTACAAGCACACAAAGAAAACAAATTTTCCTACACAACCACCAGTCATACACATATTTTTAAATCTGACATAGTTATTAAAAAAAACTAATAACTTCATATGGATTTGACAACCAAACTATGTGAATAAACTTTTAGTTGTGTATGCTACTAAACTTTGTGTAGGTATATCTTAATATAGTTCTCTAAATACATATTTGTTATGTAGGTCATTAAAAGTTTGTGTAATTACATTTTAATATAGTTATCGAAATAAATATATTTTGTGTAGGTATATGTTGGTTGTGTAGTGATATGTTGTGTTGTGATGATTTCATGTAACATCCCGTTTTCTAGTTTCGGTTAATAAATGAAAATACGAGTTATTATGAGTCGGGCTAGTGTTGGGTTAAATGGATGTGGGTTATGGACTTGGGTTATGAAAGAAAGAGGAAAGGGTCATGGGCTTAAGCCCATGATCCATAATTATATAAGTCATAAATACCCATTAATCATTCATTTCACACATATTCCATACACCACCAAAACACACACTTAAGCTCTCTTTCTTTCTCTAGATTCTCTCTCTCTAGCCGAAATCACCAAGCAAAAACCGATCCCGATCCAAGGTAATGATAGTATGATATTGTATAAGCTTAAACCCGTCAGATATAATCACGAAACAACGAACCGACACCATTAAACCATTAACTTCACGAGATCCGGGTGGAATCATGTATAAATCGAACCAAAGGTGAGGGTAGGGATAACCCTAGCTCAGATCTAGATCGGACGGGACGAAAAACGGTGAAAAACGAGTTAAAACTCGTTTTTTCGGCGAATCCGCGGTTTTCCGGCAACGCCGCCGGAAAAGGGTAATACGAGGTAAGAGATGTCAGGGAATGTTCTGACATTCCCTGACCTAACCCTAGTTCGCTAACGGGAAGTTAACGAACCAGAGGTGATTCACTAACTGATTCGTCTAAGGGAGTATAACGAACTAGCTATAGTTCGTATCCGATTCGTTAAGGGAAAAAGGTAACGAATTACCCTTGATTCGTTCTAGCCAGTTCGTTGGATGAGATAACGAATTAAATGGAACGATTCGTTACATGGACTGGCTCGCTACGTGAACTGATTCGTTAATAACCAGTTCGATAAAGGGTTCAATTCTTTATAAGAACCAGTTCGCTAAGATAAGCCAGTTCGTTAAGAACCAAGTAACGAATTAAAAGTTTGAAAAAATGACAGAATGGTCCCTGGACTTAGAAAAAGAATGATTTAATTACAAATAAGCCCTTGGACTTTTAAGTTAGCCAATTAATTAATGATTCAAAATTGTAATGGAAAATGTGATAAGAGCGTTAGTGGAAATAAAATTTTTCCAAGCTGACCTGGCAGCTCGACCCCAGCCAGGGGCTCTGCCCCTTGGACCGTGCTAGGGGCTGCCGCCTCTAGAACCCACCGCCAGGGGCGCTGCCCCCGGACCCCCGTTCGTTGAGGGTTATAACTAGACTATAAACGCGATGTGAGTAGTGATAGTTAATTGATACGTGTAATTGTTATACAGTTAGTCGAGCACAGCTAAGAAAAGGAATAACAATTAACGGTGAACGTAATCGAGTTCAGGTGAGTTTCTAGCCTCACTTCCTTGTTATGTTTTTGGGGCTGTGTGCATACTCGATGTGATAGTTAATACACTTACCTTAAGTGGTAAGTGTATGCCTTATATGAATTATGTATGATGATTGCATGACGATGCATGAATGATCTTCGGATATTGCATGGACCGTCAGGTGGTAGCTAAAGATATGAATGATATATATGATGTATGATTGATGTATGAATAAAGTATTTATGATGTATGAATGATATATGTATGGTATGTAAATAGTACGTGAACGATCTTCGGATATTGCACGTGTCATTAAGGCAAGTATGTGAAGGATAGGTATGTTACAGTAGCACAATATAAAGGGACCAGACCCTAATATTATCTGTGAGGATAGGGACCCGACCCTAATAATATCTGTGAGGATAAGGACCAGACCCTTATAATATCTGTGATGGTAGGGACCAGACTCTAATAATATTTGTGATGTTGGGGACCAGACCCTTATAATATCTGTGAGGTCATAGGGCGGATGGCTCTTTATATAGTATGGATAGTTATGCAAGTAAAATAAAGTATGAATAATGTAGACACCTTCGAGCACGTGTGCAAGTATGAGAACAGATTGTATGTCGTATGATTAACTAGAACTCACCCAACGTAGCTGACTTTTAATATGCACTGATGTGTGAAAATGTATAATATAAATAAAGAACGAATCACAATTAAGCTTTAAATTTATAAAAACGAAAATCCTATAGAAACCACACAAAACCAGCAAGTGTACCGATCATAAATAGTATAGCATCAAGGAAGTCCGGATGTCGAACTCAAAGACACGTGAAAACGTTTATGATTAAGAAAACTCTAACCAAGACTTACCAAAATAATATTTATTTAATTTTTAAGATTTTATTTAACTACTTAACTTAATTAAAAGAAAACTGTTAACAAAACTCTTTAAGAAAACTTTGATTTAAATTCAATGAATAAAAACGTCTACCTAGGAATGAATCATGTTGAAAGAAATAACAAGATAACGGATTGAAAATATTCAAGACACCGGTTATAAAAGATAACACAACTAAAACTTGTTTAAGAAAGTCAAATTACCTCTCAGTCTCTCTAACAAACTCTAACTTATTTTAGTTGATTTTAAAGAACAAACCGGAAAACAATTATTAAAGTGTTCAAATATCGGCTCACCTCTCGAACTCACCGACACACTATCCTAATGGAGACGAATACTACGCAACCAAGGATAGAGGAACAATTTAACTTAACCCAAATTAAACCAACTAATTGCACATAAACACTCAAACTTGACAAGACAAAACCCGCTCTCGCGCGGTCTTAATTCTAACAAGTAAAAGCAACGAGACAATATTACTCCTTATCACCTCTCGGTCTCAAAGAAGGTGTATTTTAACTGATTTTAGATGATATATTACCCACTTATCCCTACGGTTGCGCATCCCGCAAATAAACCCAAAACACCAAGTAAAGAGCTTAACAAGCAATCAATTAATCAAAACCGATTCAATTAACTAATGCAAGAGGATTATAAGTAATTACAAATAAAACACAGCCATCACACACAATCTAATTCATGGTTTAGTTAAACTTTACATCAATAATTTAAGTCTTGAACATTAACAATCCATTAAACAAGTTAAAACTATGCAACAATCATCTATCCTAGGTAGAACAAACAAGTTTAGCTACTCATCACTTTTGGACAGCCACAAACAATCAAAGTAAACATCATAAACATCAATATAAACATGATAAAACTCATTCAAGATCCAAACTCAATCAATTATAACTCAAACTATCAAACAATTGCAAAACAATTCAAATCAAAAGACCAAATCAAGATAGTTAGGGTTCTTGAACAATAATTAAAGTTTAAAGATGTATACTCAAGGTTTATGGCTGAGATTTGTGATGTATTGAAGCCCCTAGCTGCTGCCCAAAGGTTCCTTCTTCTTTTCCAGCCGCCCAAGACCCTGGCCGCCTTGCTTTCTTCCTTTTTTTCTTCTTTTTTCCGCCGGCGGCTGAGTCCGATCGCAACCCTTTAGGGTTTTAAGGTTCTTGGCTGATTTCGGGTTTTGCAGCTGGATATTGGCTGAATAATTATTATTTTAACTTAATATAATATTATGTTAGGCTCCTAACTTGTGGGCTTGGACCGGGCCTTGATTAAACTTTGAAACATTGACACTTAAACCCTCCAAGTTCTCTTTTTCTTGCCTTTTTTTCACATCTTTCCATAACCTACACAAAACATTTCAACTTTGTAAAACTTTGCACTTAACCCCCTAAACTTACATAAATTTGATATTAAATCATTAAAACATCATAAAATTGTAAGGAAATATAAGTGTGTTATTCAACACATCAAACATCCCCACACTTAAACCTTTTTCGTCCCTGAAAAAGTCTAATGCAGTTGGATCAGAATCGGAAAATCAAAGTTAAATCAAACATATAAGTTATATTTTAAAGCTCAGAAAAACGCAAAAATCGCGATCATCGATATTGTTGTCCACCTAAACCCATGCCTTAATCTTTACCGGGACAAATAAGATCCGACAATAATATTACTTAGTGGTTTACACAATTAAGACCCGCTTATTTTCTGCTTTTACCGGACCAGACCACCCCAACTTGACTTAAACCTCAAAGTTAGCAGAATTAAAACTTTGTTGCTCCATATTTATGAATAGTTAAGACGATCAAGGGTATTGTTTATCCACCTAAGCTTAAGCATCAAAGTCTACCAAGCAGCCATTAGATATGATTAAGGTTCAATTATTCATAGCCAGTGCTCCCCACAACATGACATACCCCCGTTATCAAGCAATACCCCAAATCCATAACCATAGGTGAGTATGCAAAATTTTATTTGTAGGGCTTACATGTAGCGTGTCCCTTGTGGTCCGTTTCTTAATGGTAATGAGACGCGAGCAAGGGGACCCCACATGACTAACAGCGTGGATGATCAAGTCTGTAGTGTAATTGTACTTTCGTACTGTTTGTGATCATGTTTATAGACTTATAAGGGTTTGCTCTTTGGCTTTATTTTAAATATACACAACCCCACTTAGGAATTGTGTATACCCAGCTAAATAGATTGCATACAGACCCATGGTCTCCGGACCCGAAGCATCCCATCAATACAGGATTTAAGGTTATAAAACCATACGCCGATGAGGTGTAAAACACTAAACTAGCATTTTAAGATTTATATCACAGGCTACACGGCATACTCTAACGTTAAACCTACCCAAGCATCATATGATAACGTATTCAGATTTTTTAAAACTCATGATATTTTCACTTTTTCATACCAAAATTTGAGGCTTGAGTATGGCCCGACCTTTCATCGCTTATTTTCCACGGACAAAACGCTTTACCCACAAAAGATTTCCGTTTAACCGTTTTATCAAATTTGCCCTTTCATTTTCAAGGCTGAGCCTACCGACACATCCCAAGTTAAGTGCGTTTTCTTTTATTTATCTCATATTATTAGTAGTTTGAAAAACCAATTTCCGAATAAAATCATCATTTCCGACTTTAACGCAAAAGAAACTAAAAATAAGGGACATTTTTTCTTTTTTTTTTCTTTTTTTATCAAACATGAACTACGTACGAAAACGAAAAAACAAGTGAAAACTTTTTTATTTTTTAAAATTTTTTTTTAATTTTTTTTATTTATTTTTTTCTTCTACAACTAAGTAAAATAAATTCTCATCCCCACACTAAGAACGAAATCGTCCTCGATGAACACAAGGAAAAGAAGTAAAATAAAAGTAAAACTTAAAGCATAAAATTAAAAACTTTAAAGAACAGAAATTAAAAATAGAGAACGGGTTACTCCCCTGGTTTGGATGCAGATTCTTCATCAGCTGTGTATGATTCGAACGAACGACCGTATAGCATTTCATTCGCGGCCGCAACCACGGGTGAACCAGTTCCAAAACGCCATCAGAGCTACCATGCGCATAATAATACCTGTAACAACTCAAGCTCGCTCGCATGTAGCGGCGTACAAAACAGAAAACAAAAACATAAGAAATAAACATATTTTTGTGTTTTTGAATTTTTTAATTTTTTTTTTGTATTTTTATGCTTTTATAAATAAAAATAAAACAAAATAAAAAGAACAGATAATAAAAAGAATCATAATACAAACTCTACAACTCGGGCTGTCTCCCGAGTGATGCATCCATCACGACTAATCCTCGGTGAATGAGTCAAGGTAGAACACCTCGACTGTCTGATCAGTTATCGGCTCTCCAATGTAGTGCTTCAGTCTATGGCCGTTCACCTTAAACTTCCCGCTTCGATCTTGTATCTCAATGGTGCCATACGGGAAAACCTCAGTGACCGTGAACGGTCCCGACCATCGGGATTTCAACTTTCCTGGGAATAACCTCAACCGGGAGTTATACAATAAAACCTTATCCCTACACTTGAACTGCTTATTACCCTTCAGCTTTCTATCATGCAGTTCCTTCGTCCGCTCTTTATACCGAAATGATTGTGCATATGCGTGATCCCGGAGCTCCTCCAACTCGTGCAACTGATGGAAACGTGTACTCTCAGCGACGGATAAATCAAGATTAACCCTCTGAAGGGCCCATGAAGCGCGGTGTTCCAATTCAACAGGAAGATGACAGGCCTTCCCATAAATCATCCGAAATGGTGTGGAACCAGTCGGAGTCTTGTAGGCTGTACGGAAGGCCCACGGAGCGTCATCTAATTTGTCGGACCAATCCCGACGATTTGAACCAACCGTTTTCTCGAGAATACGTTTGATTCCCCGATTACTCACTTCTACTTGCCCACTGGTCTGTGGGTGGTAAGCGGTCGCAAGTCGGTGGGTGACCCCATAGCGCTGCAACGCCTTCTCCATCTGCGCATTGCAGAAGTGAGTACCTCGATCACTGATCAAGGCCTTCGGGACTCCAAAACGAGAAAACAAACCTTTTAAAAATCTCACTACAACTCGGGCGTTGTTAGTGGGCAATGCCTTGGCCTCGACCCACTTGGAAACGTAATCAACAGCCACAAGAATGTACTTGTTCCCTCTAGACGACGGGAACGGGCCCATAAAATCGATACCCCAAATGTCAAAAACCTCGCATACCTGAATTGCATTTTGGGGCATCTCATTCCGGGATGAGATATTACCAACACGTTGACATCGGTCACAATTTTTAACAAACTCATGTGCGTCTTTGAAAATAGAAGGCCAATAGAATCCAGAATCAAATACCTTCTTCGTTGTCGAACTCGCACCGTGGTGACCTCCTGTCGGTCCCAAATGACAATGGCTCAGAATCTGCCATCCCTCCTTTGCATCTACACATCTCCTAATTAACTGATCAGCACCAACACGAAAAAGATACGGGTCGTCCCATAGGTAGAACTTAACATCAGCAAAGAATTTCTTCTTTTGCTGGTAAGACATCTTCGGGAGGTATCCATCAGCAAGATAGTTTGCGAAGTCAGCGAACCATGGAAAACCTTCCTCCTGTGCCTTAACGAGCATGAGACTTTCCGTCGGAAAACGGTCGTTGATCCTGCCCCCCGAATCTCCTAACTCAGCTCCTTCTAGTCATGAAAGATGATCGGCCGCAACATTCTCGGCCCCCTTTTTATCATGGATCTCAATATCAAACTCTTGAAGCAACAGGATCCAACGGATAAGACGACGTTTGGCATCCTGCTTGCTGAAGAGATAACGAATAGCAGCATGATCCGTATAAACAATCGTTTTGGACAAAACCAGATAGGACCTAAATTTGTCGAAAGCGAACACCACAGCCAAAAGCTCCTTTTCGGTGGTGGTATAGCTTTCCTGTGCGCCGTTTAAGGTCCGGCTCGCATAATAGATTGGATGGAAATATTTATCCTTACGTTGTCCAAGAACTACTCCGACTGCGAAGTCGCTCGCGTCACACATCAACTCGAATGGTGACGAACAGTCGGGAGAAACCATGATTGGGGCGTTAACGAGTTTGTCTTTTAGAAGATCAAACGCCTCGATACACTGCTCGGAAAAAACAAATGGAGCATCCTTTTCCAAAAGTTTGGTCATGGGTCTCGCGATTTTTGAGAAACCTTTGATGAACCGGCGGTAGAACCCAGCATGACCTAGAAAGCTACGAATGGATCTCACAGAGGTGGGTGGGGGAAGATTAGAAATGGTCTCGACCTTCGCTTTGTCAACCTCTATCCCTGCACTCGAGATCCGATGTCCCAGAACAATGCCCTCGCGAACCATAAAATGACACTTCTCCCAGTTAAGGACTAGGTTGGTATCAACGCAACGGGACATTATCCTCTCAAGATTAGATAAACAATGATCGCAGGAACTCCCAAATACGGAAAAATCGTCCATGAACACCTCCATGGAGTCCTCGATCATATCATGGAAAATGGCCCCCATACACCTCTGGAATGTGGCCGGAGCGTTACAAAGTCCGAACGGCATACGTTTGTAAGCAAACGTACCGTAAGGGCAGGTGAAAGTGGTTTTCTCCTGGTCATCGGGAGCTATGGGAATTTGGAAATACCCGGAGAAACCATCCAAGAAGCAGTAGTACTGCTGACCCCCTAAACGTTCCAACATTTGATCAATGAAAGGTAAAGGAAAGTGGTCTTTCCTGGTGGCATCATTCAGTCTGCGATAGTCGATGCAGACTCGCCATCCCGTCACAGTCCTAGTAGGGATAAGCTCGTTCCTCTCATTGGTGACGACAGTCATGCCACCCTTTTTGGGAACCACTTGAACTGGACTCACCCAAGCACTATCAGAAATGGGGAAAATTATCCCCGCATCAAGGAGTTTAATGATCTCCTTCTTTACGACTTCTTGCATTTTCAGATTAAGCCGCCGTTGCGGCTGGACGACAGTTTTGAAATATTCCTCCATGAGGATTTTATGAGTGCAAAATGAAGGGTTGATACCCTTGATGTCGATAATCTTCCATGCAATCGCCTCTTTGTGCTCTCGTAGCACCCTCAACAACTTCTCCTTCTCGACCTCCGTCAAAGCAGATGCAATGATAACTGGAAGCTTCCTCTCTTCATCTAAAAATGCGTACTCAAGATGGGCAGGCAGATCCCTAAGCTCTAAGGAAGAAGGAGGGCTCTCGACCGAAGGTCGGTCCATCGGATCGTCTCGTACGATCTCGGCAGACACGCCAGATTCAGGGGTATGCGACTCGGTGTCGTCATCTAAGGACTGATTGGTCATGGCAACCATCTCAATCTCAGAAATCTCCCTATCAAGAATCTGGGTGTCGGAGGCAGATCCTCCACAAATTTCGCTGAAAAACACCCCTACATGCTCCATGATGGTATCGATGAAGTATAAAGAGTCATCAGCAGACTTGGGGTGTTTCAGTGACTGTTGAACGTCAAGGTGACGTTCTCATCCCCAACTCTCAGAATCAACTTACCCTCGCAGACGTCGATCAACGCCTGTGCAGTGGCAAGGAATGGTCGGCCTAAGATAAGTGGGACACTATCATCATCGTTCATGTCCAGGATGACAAAATCCACCGGGAAGATGAACTTGTCTACACGAACTAACATGTTCTCGACCACCCCTCGGGGGTATTTCACAGAACGATCAGCAAGCTGGATACTCATACGGGTAGGCCTCGGTTCGCCTAAACCCAACTTACGATACACGGAATACGACATGAGATTAATACTAGCACCAAGATCTGCCAGTGCATGAACAACCGTATTATCACACAAGATGCAGGGAATCGTGAAACTCTCAGGATCGGACATCTTTTCCGGTAACTTTCTCTGCAAACTGCAGAGCAACCAGCACTCAGCGGGATGGAAGAGACCTCTGCTAACTTCTCCTTATTAGAAAGAATATCCTTAAGGAACTTTGCATATTTCGGCATTTGAGTTAGTGCCTCAAGGAATGGAATGTTAAGGTGAAGTTGCTTCAGGAGATCAAGAAATTTAGTGTTCTGCTCCTCATCTCTCCCCCTGCGGACTCTCCCGGGAAATGGGAGTCTAGGTTTGTAGACTCTCGATGGTGTGCTGGGTAATGGCTTGTCCTTGGTCTGTGCTGTACTTCCTGGGCTTCGCCTCTGATGCACCTTGGCCGGTGGAGACTCCATCTGGATCTCCTCGTCTACCTGCTCCTCTACATCTACCGCAGGCCCCTGATTCACTGGCTTACTACGTGCCCCTGCACCGCTCCTCGTCGTCACCGCCTTCGCGAAGGCCTTCGGATTATGCTCATTGTTGCTCGGAAGTGTACCTGGCGGCCTCTCATTCAGACGATTCGCTATCTCTCCCATCTGCCTCTCAAGATTTTGAATTGACGCCCCCTGATTTCTCATGAATGACTCGTGTTCCCGAAATTTCTCTTGAGTCTCTTTGTGACGGGAATCCTCTCGAGTCATAAGCTGCGACAGCATCTGAGTCTGCTGTGCCGTCATCTCCTCCAGCGTGGGCTTCTTCTCCCCACCACTCGCTCCTTCACCGGAATCCTGGAATAGACTCTGACGCGGCTGGAAGCCGGAATGATTTCCGTTCCTCCAGTTAGGATTTTGGTTACCTCTCCAACCCGAATTATAAGAATTAAAAGAATTAGGGTTTCGGTTCGAATTGTTAACATAGTCAACTGCCTCCTCCTGGAAACCTACAGGGCACTGAACAGTATCATGCCCTCCTCTACAGATCTCGCACAACTTACTCTTCACCTGTAGGTCCTTCACAATCTTTGCTAATGCCTCAACCTGTGCCGCGAGGGCGGTGCTCGTGTCGACTGAATGCATACCGCGTGATAAAGCGTCGACGGTTTTGGTGCTCTTAGAAGGTGGTCGCTGGTATCCACTCATGGCTAAACCGTTAAATAAGGCAATGCACTCATCGGTATCCTTTGTCGTCAATAAGTTGCCTCCTGCAGCAGTATCAAGCATATTCTGAGTCGCGTAAGTCACTCCGATATAGAACTTTTCAACAACCGCCCAGTCCTGCAAGCCGTGGTTCGGACATAAAGCAATTAGGTTTTTGAATCTCTCCCACGCCTCGTAGAAACTCTCAGTGTCCTCCATCTGGAAAGAATGAATCTGGTTACGCAAACGAGCGGCCTTAGCCGGAGGATCATATTTTTCTAGGAACTGGGTCTGCATGGCGGCCCAAGTAGAAATGGATCCCTGCGGGAGGAACTCAAGCCACAGACTTGCCTGATCAACGAGTGAGAACGGAAAGATGCGGAGTTTGATGGCGTCTTCGGATACGTTGGTAAGATGAAACGTGTCACAAATACGTGCGATGCGAGTGAGATGTAAATGCGGGTTTTCGTGGAGCAACCCGTGAAATTGAGCAGAATGGGAAATGGTGTTCAGAACGTTTGATGGAATCTGCCAGGTCGTTTGAACTCCCATAGCTGGTGGAGCAATGCTGGATCTCGCGCTAGCATCGACCGGACGGGCCCGGTCTGCGACTGTCCTCCTCGGTGGTGCGTCGGCCATAATCCTATCCCTAACGATGGGTTCAGATAAAGTAGGAGAAGAGAATGTATTACCGACGGATGTAGATGAACTAGAAGACGATTTTGTACGACGTCTCTCAAGAAGCTCTCTCTCTGGTTCGGGAAATCCTTCAACTTCTGGTGGTCCTAGAGATCGAGTACGTCGCATACAACTATTAAAATAAATAAAAGAAATATTATAATTATCTAAACTATTTTAAACTAATAAACAAAACAAATAAGAAAGACAAATAGTAAACAAGGAAAATCTTGACTCGAGTCGTTCTTAAAACGCTTCAAACCGTATCCCCGGCAACGGCGCCAAAAACTTGATGTGTGAAAATGTATAATATAAATAAAGAACGAATCACAATTAAGCTTTAAATTTATAAAAACGAAAATCCTATAGAAACCACACAAAACCGGCAAGTGTACCGATCATAAATAGTATAGCATCAAGGAAGTCCGGATGTCGAACTCAAAGACACGTGAAAACGTTTATGATTAAGAAAACTCTAACCAAGACTTTCCAAAATAATATTTATTTAATTTTTAAGATTTTATTTAACTACTTAACTTAATTAAAAGAAAACTGTTAACAAAACTCTTTAAGAAAACTTTGATTTAAATTCAATGAATAAAAACGTCTACTGTAAGTCCTATTAGGAAACCTCCTTGAAGATTGATTGTGAGGCCTTCCAAATCTTTGTAAATTGAAAGAATTATAACTTGTGGTTTGGTTATTAGCAGTGTAAAACTGAGATTTGTTTCTATGAAAACCTGAATTAGTCACATTTTTGAATTTTAATTGGTTTTCATTTTTAGCAGCATGATAATAACTATTAGGCTTATTCTCAGTTTTAGTAGGCCTTACACCTCTGAATCGCTGCTTCAGAGGGTAATCTGCAACTAGGTGCCCTAATTGATTACACCTAAAACAACACCTAGGCTCAACCTTTTTATCAACCGGTGTTTTAGATGTCGAGGCTTTATTACCGCCCGTTCGTCTCACATATGGTGGGACGTACGGGTTTAGTGGAGTACTCTTTTTATTCGTCTTATCTTTCTCTCCACCATTGGGTAATACCACCTCCTCTTTTGCCTTACCAGACTCGGATGACTTATCCGAATCCGATGAGACTGGACTTGGATCAGAAATTTTAACACTTGAAACAGGCGAACTTGTTTCGCCTCCACTAACATTTGGTTCTTTACAAGTTATTTTAACTGGTACTGTCTGAGCAACCTCAAAATCAACAAATTTCTGAACACTAGGGTTAAAAGTGTAATTGTGATTATAAGGTGGTGGAACCTCATGATAACCGATTCCTCCTCTCTTAGCAGAGGAACCTTGATCACTAACAAGGTGATCAAGAATAGCAGAGGAATTTCTGAACTGCTCTAGTTTTCTATTCAGTTCCACCACTTTTACCTGGTGATCAGCAATCTGTTTTTCTCTATCAGCAATTAGTTTGGTTTTTTCTTCCAAAACTTCATAGCTTAAATCAATCACTTCAATTTTTTCAGCAAGTTTTGTTTTTAGACTTTTAACATCTTTTTCACAAGCTTTTATTTTGACTTTATAGCTATTTTCTCTTGCTTTTGTAAAATGATGATCTTCTTTTAGGGTTTTAAATTCAGCATCCAACCTAAACATACTGATCGGTTATAGTTGCTAATTGCTCAGACAAGTTTTCACATTTAGAACATGTAGGTTTAGAACATACCTCGGAGAGCTGGTCTTTAACATCTGCCATGAAAGCTTTTTCTTCTCCGGTAACCTTCTCACTTTCTTCAGTTTCAACCTTCGCCAAATTTGCCTGCTCAAAAGTTTCTTTAGTCTGCAGGTTCCAGTTGTATTCACCAGCTTCTCTGGACATCATGGCACTATAATCCTTAGAACCCCCACCTTGCTGTGTAGACCTGCCCTGACTTCGTTCTACACGCTCATTCCTGCACTCCTTTGCAAAGTGACCGTTTTGCTGACAATTGTAGCATCTTACCTTCGCCTTGTCAAACCCTGGCTTTCCACCGACAAACTTTCTTCCGGTCTTTCTCATAAACCGCTTCACTCTTCTTACAATCATGGCCATCTGCCATTGCAGATCCATTTCCTCCAGATCATCAGCATCAATCTGGTCATAGTCTTCATCCAACATAGCGGGATCAACAACCTTCCCTTGAATGTAGTTCTCGTAGGAAGCAATAAAAGAAGCATAGAGACCAAACTGCTCTTCAGCAGACTTGACACTCATAGGCATCTTAGAGTAGTTGTTGCTGGGAATACTTGGAGAGTAACTACTCTTGCTTACCTGGGGTTGAGAACCACTCGATCCACCTGCTACATAGCAAACATCACCATTTGTGTTGACTGACACATGACCCTCATGTGATGAGTTTGCGCCCGACTCTCCCTTCGAGTAGTAGGCAGCAGATTCAGTCTTCGATCCTGAGCTAGTGTTGACTTTAGCTCCATACATACCTGGATCTTGAACCTGATCCGTAGGTGTCTCTTTTCTGACCATGTTAAGCTCAAAGGTTCTGAGCTTGTTGACTGCCGTTTCTAGATCATATGTGGGAAAGTCTTTGTCTTCCCTCATCAGCACAGTGTACATCTCCCATTTTGGTGGGAGAGCATCTAGAAGCTTCTAAACTATTTCTTCTTCTCGGTAGGAAATAGAATAGTTGCTCAGTTCAGTCATCAGATGGTAATATCGAGTGATAATATCATCTAAGGATTCATTCTTCAAATACTTGAAGACTGAGAACTGGGTTTTGAGCAATTTTATCTTGGAAGCACGGATTCCTACATTCCCTTCAAATCTGTTCTCAAGAGCTTCCCAAAGCTCTCTTGCTGACGTGTACTTTCTAAACGTATGAAGGATCTCTTGTGGAAGAGCCATAGTAATAGCAGCATGAGCCTTGCTCTCGGCCTCATACATCTTTTTCTCTTCTTCTTCCATTTTGCTATATTTTTTGATTTGATCACGACCTTCATACTCCATAACTGGTGGAATATAACCATCCTGGATGCATACCCACATCTTCGCATCCTGGTACTTGACATATTGTATGAACCGATCCTTCCATGCAACAAAATCGGTTCCTTTCAGCAATCTTGGGGCCTTAGTAGCTGACCCTGCTTCAACTTCCATCTTCACTAACTCAGAGATGTTAATCGACGACATCTTTCCCGAAAAGTAAGAAACCCGAAAAAATCAAAAAAATTTTCTGAAAAGTACTGTAGGCGAAGTTACGGATAACTTCGCTTAAGCCTTAACTTCGCCGCTGATTAACTTCGCTGAAGAACTTCGCAGATGATTAACTTCGCTTAAGGTAAGCGAACTTAGGAGGTAGGCGGAGTTGTAGAGAACTTCGCTGAGTTAGGCGAACTTGAGAAGGTAGGCGAAGTTGTGGATAACTTCGCTTAACCTTATATCTTCGCCAAAACCCTACGTATCCTGACGGCAACTTCGCCTGATGAACACGGACGTTTTTGCAGATCTGAAATCTGGATTTTACGAGGTTTTTGACGGTGCAAAGGCTTGAATACGATAGTAGGAGGTAAGATTGACTCAAAAACACAGAAAACACGTCCCGCGAATAGTCGAAACGGGACGATTTCTACATACAGGTGAATATCCCGAACCACACAATCGAGCAAATGCTCTGATACCAATTGTAGGTTCCCTGGACGGATCGCACGAGATATCTCGGTCTACTCAGGTGCGGAATCCCTGCGTAGATCGTTACGAGTATAGAACACGAATCACACGAACACACGAAACGAACACACGTTATATATTATAACTCAAACACGTGATGTAATATCACTGTTACAGACTCTCGTCCTCACGTTACAATGAACTCGAACTACTGACACGAACTTAAAACCACGATTACAAACCAAGCCGTAACCTAGGACTATTTATACACGACAACTTCGCCTGGCATGTTCAGGCGAAGTTGTCCATAACTTCGCTTGACTAACAAGTTCGCCTGTTAAGCGAACTTGTCAGTAACTTCGCTTAAACATACAAAACATAATTAAACATTACAGACTCGATTACAGACACTAGACTATGAACTACTGACATTATGCACCAACAGACTCCCCCTTGGCAGTAGCTTCATATCTTGATCTTTAAGCGCTTGTCTTGTAATCTTCAATCTTGTATCTTCACGCATGCACTCCTTCTCTAACACAAACTGACACAACTCTTTGATACTTCCTCGCTTCATCCTTCCAAGCAGGAATATAAAAGATTTTCTTCTCATTAAGCACCTTCAGATCAGCTTGCGATAAGTTTACCTAATGCATCGGATCGTAAACTCTTAGGAGCTCTTGTTCATCCTCGTCTTCCATCACCGCTTCAGCAGTCTGGCAATCAACATACCACCATTTAAGATTCTTCAACACATCTTGAGGCATAGTCTTCATTGGAATCTCCTTAATGCATCGGATCGGTTTGTACTTCATTACCATCCATGGCTTGCCATCTGCTCTCATTCCCCTTTCTTTATCTTCCACTAGCTTTCCCTTCTGTGGCTTTAATAACTCAAACTTCTTTTCTTTAATACTTTCTTTCCACACGATCTTCCCAATAACTCTCGCTATGTTGTCGTCGCTTCTATTAATCAGCCTCAATCTAGCCAAATCCTTCACCTCACATTCAGGCAATGTATTGAGAGATCTCAACGTTCTCTTAAAGTATTGGATCCCATCATATCGTTTAATCACAAAGAGCTTCAACTGCTCATCATAGATCCAGCAAATAATCCCTTTCTTCGCTTCAGCATAGCCTTTAATATTGTAACTCTTCTTAAACATTGTAGGGACCGCTGGTTTCTTCGTTTTGACGAACCACTGAGCATAGCCTTCCTTCCACCTAGGCTGCTCTTCCCATTCAGTCTCATCATTTTCCATCTCATTACCCATATCGGCTTTCTCAATATCTGGGATCTCGTGTTCAACATTTTCTTCTACTATTTCACCTTCTTCAACATCTTCTTCAATCACAATCTGTGCGCCAATCTTCTCAATCTCCTCAATAGGCAGCACATCATCATCAAACATCACATCATCATCTAGCATATCATCATCTAATTCTTTCAAAGCATCAATCACATCATCTTCATCATCAACCATCACCACCTCATCACCACCAACTGCACCTGCAGACTCCCCCTGAGCTGTGGAAGTCCCAAGAGCTTGAGTAGTTCTTGGCAACTCACCACCTGCACCTTTCGATGCATTGGGATCATCGTCTCTGTCATTCCTCTTCTTTGTCCTCAACTCGTCGCCTTTACAGCCTGTCTCCCCCTGAGATGCCAAGAACTCCTTCATAGCATCTATAATTCTCCCATGTTCAATCAGGAGGGACGACTGTAGTTGATTCTCTGCTACAAGGCGCTGAATAGCCTGGGTCTGGACAAGATTCACCCTTGATTGTTCAGCCACGACCCGCTCAAGTGCAGCTATTCTCTCCGAGTCTGAGAGGGTTGCATCGAAATCAAACCTCATGTTAGATGTGTCTTGAGTATACTCAGCAGGGATCTCGAATGTAACCGGGACATCAGAAGCAGTTGTGGACGTAACCGCAGGTGGTATCGTGACCGACAACCCTGCAGTTGCAACGACTGTCGACTCTACAAATTGTGCCACCACCTCTGAAGGAGTAAGCGGTGGAGGTGGTAAAGACACAATCTCCGGAGTCGTCAGCTGGATAGTAGTGATTGGGATGCCAAAAGCTGATGATGTAGCCACCACGGGAACATCCGCGGCGCTTAAACCTGTTACCTGTAGTGATGTAGGAACAATCGACATACCTGACAGTGCGGGCGGAGCGAAACATACCACTCTTGAAGTCTCTCCAGCTCCCATACCTGCACCTGTCCTTTCCCGTCTTGACCGTCTAATCAACTTGTGAATATCCTCTTCTTCTTCTTCTGACTCAGTATCATCAACTGTCCTCTTCCTCTTCCCTAACGTCCTTTCTCGTGTCACCAACATCCTTCTCGCCTCATCCATAACATCATCAAGATCTGAGTCAGCCACCGTCGTAGCTGCTCTAGTAACATTCACTTCCCGAACCTGTGCAGCAGAGACCTGCACCTCTTCTTGCGGATCAAACCGGTCCATGTCGAAGAATCCTTGGCCGCCAAATGCAGCATCAAGGTCTACATCCTCCTCAGCCGACACAACAGGCACAGCAGGGACATCTCGAGGTGCTCCTACCTGTCGTAGTTGAGGGTCTCTGAACTCATCCCCAGTAGCCGGAACATACTCCGGGTTGATTAAATACCCAAACAGTGGAGTATGCCTTGGACGCAGTTCAGGCTTGCTCCTCGCACTGGATGTGCGGCATTGAGCGAAGATACGTTTGCTCACACTCTCCACGTATCGTATTGGGCGTCGTTGAGGCAACGTGGGAGCAACATGATTCAAGATCATCTGAATGAATCTTGGATACATGATGAACCTTTCACGAGCCATCGCTCTCCTCTGTCTATCGATCTCATAAAAGACCATCTGACTGAAGCTATAACGTTTGTTATAAGTCAGAGAAGTCATTGCGGACTGCATGGTCGCACCCATCCCGTCAGTGCCCGCCTTCCTCCTTGACATGCAGACAATCATTACGTGCATGAGGAAGCGCCACTGATCGAGTAGGAAACCCTTCCTCCTCTGAGTATCACCTAATGAACCAGAATAGCCCATTCGGAGAAACGCTCCATCACGGAACGGAGCCACAAACTCTGTAGGGTCATCCCTAGTCTCCTCGCCGAACCGTAAAGCCACCCGTATTTGTTCAGATGAGAACTGAACCTCTTGATTGTTGACGGTTGCTCGCATAACCGGGGGCTCAACGCGGCAATCGTATTCCACAGTCTGCCAGAGATCCTCGATATTGGGTAAGGAAATCGGCAGAGTCGTAGTGATAGCGTGGAATATCCTCGAGCGAATGAGGAATGTGATTATCTCGCGGCAATCCTCAACACCGCTCGCTTCCGGGTCTAAGGTAATATACATGTTATGACCCGGGAAGAATTGCCTCTGATTATCTCCATCGTCACCTCCAGCACCTCCAGCACCTGCTACTGCAGCCATATCTGCAACAAACGAACCAAGTTAGATAAACGTTAAGGCGTATCACAAGTTCGCTTGTTACCATGTGCGAAGTTGTGATAAAATCTGTATAGGCGAAGTTAAAGTTGGGGCGAAGTTGGGGACAACTTCGCTTCATCTTTAAGTTCGTCTAATTATTATTAAAAAATTAAAAGGTCCAGGCGAAGTTAATGATAACTTCGCCTCACCACAACATCGCCTCAGGCGAAGTTGATCCTCAGGCGAAGTTACGGACAACTTCGCCTAAACCTTAAGTTCGCCCGAATCTGAAACGGCGACAGTAAGGTCGATTCAACTTCGAAAATCTGGTGTTTCGGTCAATTTTGACGATTAAGAACTCCCAAACACAAGATATTAAGGAAATCCGGACGATCAGTTTGCTCATGAACACGTAAAAACAAGCTTGGAAAATGGTTTCAAAAATCCGACGGTCCGAGGTTTCGTAACGGTTCGACACGTCCTTTGATAAAACACCAATGACAAAGATTATTAGCTATGACGACACTACGAACCTTGAATCGGTAACGGAAACTGAGAAAAAGAACAAAGATGAAATCGAAAGACAAGATCGCTTGTTTATCGGATAAGTTCGCTGGAATTTTCGGAATAAGTTCGCTGATAATGAAAATAATGAACGAATGACTTTAAGTATTTTTTTTTTTTTTTTTTTAACTCGTTAACTTCGCCTAAAGTTAACATCTCTCCTCCTTAACTTCGCCTGTCCATAACTTCGCCTGGCTGATAAGCGAACTTGTGAGGTAGGCGAAGTTGTGTATAACTTCGCTTAACCTTATATCTTCGCCTAAACCCTACGAACAGTGACGGCAACTTCGCCTGATGAACAAAAACTTCGCCTGCGGCGCTGTTCGGCCAGAAACGCACAGAAACATGCCAGAAACACCAAAACGCAGATCTCGAACCATAGCATAAGAGCCTAAGGCTCTGATACCACATGTAGGTCCCCCCGGGGCGTCGCTGATCGATACGAGATCCGCACGAGGTCTAGGAGTGCGGAATCCTCCTAGACTCGTTTATTGGTGTAAAGATGAAGAACACAAACACGTACACGAACAAATACACGAACAAATACAAGAACGGGATAATCAAATCTGCAGATTCTTATATAATAATCAAAACACTTACATACCAAACATGAAAACAAATGACACGGCCGACCCGAGGTGAGCTCTACCTCGGGCCGTCCAACACGGCTCACTCTCTCGGTTTCTCTCTAGCTAATTAAACTTATCACACAATACTCTGATTTCTGGATTCTTAAAACTAAACAAGACACACGCATATATATATAAACTTCAGTAGGCGTCAGTAGGCGAAGTTGTTCATAACTTCGCCTATGGCGAAGTTGTTCTAACTTCACCTATGGCGTCTCCGCTGGTCTGAATTGCATAGCGACGGTCACAAAATACACCAACAGTCTCCCCTTTGACCGTTGCTCTCAATTCTAACAAACACGAAAGATCATCTGTTACAAAACATGCACCAACATCTACCTAGGAATGAATCATGTTGAAAGAAATAACAAGATAACGGATTGAAAATATTCAAGACACCGGTTATAAAAGATAACACAACTAAAACTTGTTTAAGAAAGTCAAATTACCTCTCAGTCTCTCTAACAAACTCTAACTTATTTTAGTTGATTTTAAAGAACAAACCGGAAAACAATTATTAACGTGTTCAAATATCGACTCACCTCTCGAACTCACTGACACACTATCCTAATGGAGACGAATACTACGCAACCAAGGATAGAGGAACAATTTAACTTAACCCAAATTAAACAACTAATTGCACATAAACACTCAAACTTGACAAGACAAAACCCGCTCTCGCGCGGTCTTAATTCTAACAAGTAAAAGCAACGAGACAATATTACTCCTTATCACCTCTCGGTCTCAAAGAAGGTGTATTTTAACTGATTTTAGATGATATATTACCCACTTATCCCTACGGTTGCGCATCCCGCAAATAAACCCAAAACACCAAGTAAAGAGCTTAACAAGCAATCAATTAATCAAAACCGATTCAATTAACTAATGCAAGAGGATTATAAGTAATTACAAATAAAACACAGCCATCACACACAATCTAATTCATGGTTTAGTTAAACTTTACATCAATAATTTAAGTCTTGAACATTAACAATCTATTAAACAAGTTAAAACTATGCAACAATCATCTATCCTAGGTAGAACAAACAAGTTTAGCTACTCATCACTTTTGGACAGCCACAAACAATCAAAGTAAACATCATAAACATCAATATAAACATGATAAAACTCATTCAAGATCCAAACTCAATCAATTATAACTCAAACTATCAAACAATTCCAAAACAATTCAAATCAAAAGACCAAATCAAGATAGTTAGGGTTCTTGAACAATAATTAAAGTTTAAAGATGTATACTCAAGGTTTATGGCTGAGATTTGTGATGTATTGAAGCCCCTAGCTGCTGCCCAAAGGTTCCTTCTTCTTTTCCAGTCGCCCAAGACCCTGGCCGCCTTGCTTTCTTCCTTTTTTTCTTCTTTTTTCCGCCGGCGGCTGAGTCCGATCGCAACCCTTTAGGGTTTTAAGGTTCTTGGCTGATTTCGGGTTTTGCAGCTGGATAATGGCTGAATAATTATTATTTTAACTTAATATAATATTATATTAGGCTCCTAACTTGTGGGCTTGGACCGGGCCTTGATTAAACTTTGAAACTTTGACACTTAAACCCTCCAAGTTCTCTTTTTCTTGCCTTTTTTTTCACATCTTTCCATAACCTACACAAAACATTTCAACTTTGTAAAACTTTGCACTTAACCCCCTAAACTTACATAAATTTGATATTAAATCATTAAAACATCATAAAATTGTAAGGAAATATAAGTGTGTTATTCAACACATCATGCACGCAGGTGAGTAGATTGAGGCAACTTGCATAAGGGGAAGCACATGGCATGAACTTGAAGAAGCTGGCATCTCAAGAAATGTTATGTTATTTTAAAGACAATATTTTATGTTTAAATGTTTTGAATGCTCGTTAAGACGAGAATGGATGGTTATGTAATATTATGGTTTGAATGTTTTAATATTCCGCGAATGTTTTTATTAAATCTGATATTATGAACTGTGTTTGAGTAAATCCAACGACCAAAGTAGGGCACCGGTAACGGGCCTTACAAGTTGGTATCAGACAAGTTCGAGAGATTTAAGCATCCTACATGCTTCGACTCGAACAGAGGATGAGATTAAAGTAAGAAAAGAAAGAAGATGCCAGTACGAGAATGCCATGTGTCACTCAAGCAAGCTAAGCAAAGGTAAAATATGTGATTAAGTTCATATGTAAAGTAGAATAATGAATGAATGTTTTCATGATTGCTAAATAAAGAATGTATGAATGCTAGCTTAATTGCTAGGATAGGAGCATATGATGATATGAACTGTTTGATGGTCTAACTGTTAGAAATAGAACTAGCACAAATAGACTCATAAGAGGAAGTGCATAGGACACGAAAAGTAACGTGAGCAGCTAATCACAGCTGGCCACTGTTATTACCTGTTAGCCTTACTATCCTTGTACTAAATGGTTCCTTAAGTGATAACGTTTGTGTTTCCTTATAGAATACGTATGGCTGGAGCAAAGAAAGCTACTGGAAAGGGGGAACGTCCCGGACGTCATGGTAGGCTACGCGTGGTCCGAGAACCGTCAGTAGAAGCGGCTACTAACAATGAGGGAGAAGGAAGTGCAGCTGGTCGAAATCCGAGTAACAACGAGGGGTATCAACTTGACCTTGTTGTTCAAGATGCCATTGCTCAAGCGGTAGCAGCTGCTGTGAAAAACATGAATCCTGAAGGGCCTGCTGGAGGCCGTGAAAGAAACGCTGAAAGGGCGGAAGGAGATGGTAAGAAAATTGATAAAGGGGAGGGGGAAGAATCAAGCGTGGTTAAGTCAGTGAAGGTTGATGACAGGAAAAGGGGCCGAGGTGGGTGCAACTATAAGTCCTTCAAGGGTTATGACCCGCCGAAGCTGACTGGCTTGGGAGACGCAATCGCTACTCTTCAGTGGATAACCGCCATGGATAAAATTATCCGAATTAGCGAATGTCGTCCCGATCAAGCTGTGGGTTATGCTACACAATCATTCGGTGAGGAGGCAATCTACTGGTGAGAGTCGGTTGAGCAGAGGAAGAGTCGAGAAGAGATCAAGGCTTTGAGATGGAATGATCTGAAGAAGTTAGTGATGAAGCAATTCTGTGATGATGCTGAGGTTGAAAAAGTTGAGATGAAGTTCTAGAGTCTGAAGGCGGGTAAGATGACACACCGTGAATACCTCACTGAATTCAACCGTCTTTCAAGGTTGGTGCCAGACATGGTGAACACTGAGACTAAGCGGATCAAGTGTTACCTTAGAGAACTGCCGCAAAATGTTCGCGTCTTGGTCAAGGCTGGTAGACCAGGTACTTTTGATTCCGCTGTAGGGCTCGCGAAAACGGTTTGAGGACTTGTCGACGGATGAGGTGGTAGCGGAAGAGAAGAAAGGGAAGAAGTGGGTCACTCCTGCTAAACGACCTGGTACTCAGTTGTGGAACCCCAAGAACAAGTAGCCAAGAGTTTGGGAGAAGAAGTCGTGTAAGACCTGCGGAAAAATGCATGGTGGGGAGTGTAAGTGGAGTAGAAGTTCTGAAGTTTGTAACAAGTGTGGAAAGGCTCATGGTGGGGAATGCAGGATGGGGTCTAATGTGTGTTACAAGTGTGGGAAGGTAGGGCATTATGCCAATGAGTGCAGTGCGAAGCCAACATGTTACAAATGTGGTAAGACAGGCCACATGGCAAGAGAGTGCACCGATAGTGAGGCTGGAGGTAGTGGAAGAAAGATGTTGATCAAGCGAGGCCGAGGACTAGGGCCTACATGCTGACCCAGAAACAAGCTAGACAGATTCCTGATTTTGTGACCAGTACGTTCTTAGTAAACGGTATTTCTGCTTCAGTATTATTTGATTTGGGTGCGAATAGAAGTTTTGTAGCTACGACATTTAGTAAACTAGCTAAAATGAAATGTTGCCGAGTGTCTAAAACCTTCATAGTAGAAACCGCTTGTGACACCTCGGTGAAAATAATGAAAATGGTTAAGAATTGTAAGATAGAATTAGAGGGACATGAGTTCCCTGTTACTTTGTATGTTATGACCTTATGAGGGTTCGATGTAGTTTTGGGGATGGATTGGTTGTTTGAATACGAAGCTCAGATAGTATGTAAGAGTAGGATAATAAAGCTAAAGTCTTTGGATGGTAGTGTCGTGACGATTTATGGCGATAAGGAAAGTTCAGGGTTTAACGTCATTTCGATGATAAAAGCCGAATGGTTATTAGGGCGAGGGTGTGGTGCCTACCTAGTGTATGTTGTCAATGCTACGGCCGAGACAAAAGAAATGAAAGATGTTCCAATCGTGTGCGACTACCCAGAAGTATTCCCTAAGGATCTTCCGGGGTTGCCACCGGAGCGTGAGATAGAATTACAGATAGACTTAATACCAGGAGCCCAGCCCATTGCGAAAGCGCCTTACCATCTAGCGTCGTCCGAGATGAAAGAATTGATGTCCCAACTGCAAAAACTCCTTGACAGGGGTTCTATTCGACAAAGTGTTTCTCCTTGGGGCGCGCCAGTGTTGTTCGTGAAGAAGAAAGATGGAAGTATGAGGATGTGCATAGACTATCGTGAGTTGAACAAGCTTACGGTGAAGAATAGATATCCTTTGCCCAGGATTGATGATATGTTTGACCAACTGCAAGGTTCAAGTTGGTTCTCACGAATAGATCTTAGATCAGGTTATCATCAGCTGAAAGTGAAAGAGATAGACATCCTTAAAATAGCGTTCCGGACGCGGTATGGACACTACGAGTTCCTCGTGATGTCATTCGGTCTAACAAATGCTCCTGCAGCATTTATGGATATGATGAATAGGGTCTGCCGGTCAATGTTGGATAAGTCAGATATCTTCTTCATCGATGACATATTGATTTATTCAAAAAGCGAGTCTGATCATGCCGAGCATCTAAGGGAAGTATTGGAGACTATGAAGAAAGAGAATTTGTATGCTAAGTTTTCAAAATGCGCATTCTGGTTGCGAGAAGTGCAATTCCTAGGTCACTTGATCAATCCTGAAGGGATTACCGTGGACCCAGCTAAGATCGAAGTGATAACGAATTGGAATAGACCACAGAATCCGCCTGATATACGAAGCTTTTTAGGGTTAGCTGGCTACTATAGGAGATTCATCGAAGGTTTCTCCAAGATAGCCGCACCGTTGACCGGTATGACCCGAAAGTCGATAGTATTCAGTTGGGGTAAGTTTCAAGAAGAGGATTTTCAGGAGTTAAAGAAAAGACTCACACAAGCTCCAATCCTTGCTTTACCCGACGGTGATGAGGATTTGGTTGTTTGTACTGATGCTTCGCATCATGGGTTAGGTTGTGTGCTGATGCAAGGAGGAAGGGTGATAGCTTATGCGTCTAGACAGTTGAAGGTCCATGAGAGTACCTATCCGACGCATGATTTGGAGCTGGCAGCAGTAGTGCATCCTCTTAAGATATGGAGGCATTATCTGTATGGTACTAAGTGTACCATTTACACAAATCATAAGAGTTTGAAGTACTTCTTCGAGCAGAAAGAATTGAACATGAGACATAGAAGATGGTTGGAGTTGATAAAGGATTACGACTGTGACATTAAGTATTATCCTGGTAAAGCTAATGTCGTCGTCGACACGCTAAGACGTAAGAATGAGGAAGTCATTGCAACAGTGAAGTCGTACCAACTGATTATGAATTCAAGTATTTTTGAATAAATCATCAAAGTGCAGTCAAAAGTTCTGGTAGATGAAGGACTATTGAAGAAATAAAGGATTTTCGGTTAGTAAGACGAGCTGATGGAAAACACTCATGGTGTTAAGACTAGGTTTGACCGTATGTGGATTCCATGCCATGGAGATCTCAGAGGTCGAATCTTAGATGAAGCTCATAATTCAAGATACTCGATTCATCCAGGATCTACTAAGATGTACCAAGATTTGAAAAGAGATTATTGGTGGCCGAGAATGAGGAATGATGTAGTAGATTATGTCAGTAAGTGCTTTACTTGTTTACAAGTCAAAGTCGAACATCAAAAGGTGCTTTACTTGTTTACAAGTCAAAGCCGAACATCAAAAGGCTTATGGAAAGATGCAACCCTTGGAGATACCTGAATGGAAATGGGAACACATCACCATGGATTTCATAACTAAGCTACCTCGTACGGCTAAGCATCATGATACCATCTGGGTGATTATGGACCGTTTGACCAAGAATGCTCACTTTCTGCCTATACGAGAGGCTATCTCGTCAGAGACGTTAGCAAGCTTGTTCATTAAGGAGGTTGTATCTAAGCATGGAGTGCCGTTATCGACCGTGTATGATAGAGATACTCGATTTACTTAGAGGTTTTGGAAGAAGTTACATGAAGCTATGGGAACAAGATTGAAAATCTGTACGGCGTATCATCCTCAAACAGATGGACAGTCTGAAAGGGCAATCCAAACCCTTGAGGATATGCTACGTGCTTGTGTTTTAGACTTTAGAGGGAGTTCGGATGATCATCTGCATCAGTCAGAGTTCTCTTACAACAACAGCTACCATTCAAGTATTGGTATGCCACCATTCGAGATGTTGTATGGAAGACGTGGTAGAACTCCGGTATGTTGGGGAGAGATTGGTCAAAAGGAGATGGGGAGTTTAGAAGTTGTGCAAGAAACTTCTTCAAAGTTCAATCAGATCAAGGCAAGGATGAAAGCTGCTCAAGACAGACAGAATTCGTATGCCTATAAGCGGCGATGACCGATTGAGTTTAACGTTGGTGACAATGTGATGCTCAAGGTCTTGCCTTGGAAAGGAATTATTCGTTTTAGGAAGAGAGGAAAGTTGAGTCCGAGGTACATTAGACCATTTAAGATTATGGATCGTGTATGTGAAGTGGCTTACAAGCTGGAATTGCCTGAAGAGTTAGAAGGAATTCATTCAACCTTCCATGTTTCTCATTTGAGGAAATGTCTGGCCAATGACACGTCCCATGTGCCATTAATGGACATTGATGTTGATGAACAGTTAAACTACATTGAGCAACCAATCGAGACAGTTGATCGCAAGGAAAAGCAACTCCGTCACAAGGCTATACCCCTAGTGAAAGTGATATGGAAGAATCGCAAGGGATCGAACGCTACGTGGGAAGCTGAGGATGGGATGCGCAAGTTTTATCCGAATTTGTTTATGTAATAGTTAGGTTTCAGGGACGAAACCTCTTTAAGGAGGGAAGACTTGTAACATCCCGTTTTCTAGTTTCGGTTAATAAATGAAAATATGAGTTATTATGAGTCGGGCTAGTGTTGGGTTAAATGGATGTGGGTTATGGACTTGGGTTATGAAAGAAAGAGGAAAGGGTCATGGGCTTAAGCCCATGATCCATAATTATATAAGTCATAAATACCCATTAATCATTCATTTCACACATATTCCATACACCACCAAAACACACACTAAAGCTCTCTCTCTAGATTCTCTCTCTCTAGCCGAAATCACCAAGGATAAACCGATCCCGAACCAAGGTAATGATAGTATGATATTGTATGAGCTTAAACCCGTTAGATATAGTCACGAAACGACTAGCCGACACCGTTAAACCGTTAACGTCACGAGATCCGGGTGGAATCGGGTATAAACCGATCCAAAGATGAGCTTAGGGATCACCCTAGCTCAGATATGGATCGGACGGGATGAAAAACGGTGAAAAACGAGTTAAAACGCGTTTTTCCGGCGACGGCGCCGGAAAAGGGTAATACGAGGTAAGAGATGTCAGGGAATGTTCTGACATTCCCTGACCTAAACCTAGTTCGCTAACGGGAAGTTAACGAACCAGAGGTGATTCGCTAACTGATTCGTCTAAGGGAGCATAACGAACTAGCTCTAGTTCGTATCCGATTCGTTAAGGGTAAAAGGTAACGAATTACCCTTGATTCGTTATAGCCAGTTCGTTAGATGAGATAACGAATTAAATGGACCGACTCGTTACATGGACTGGTTCGCTACGTGAACTGATTCGTTAATAACCAGTTCTTTAAAGGGTTCAATTCGTTATAAGAACCAGTTCGCTAAGATAAGCCAGTTCGTTAAGAACCAAGTAACGAATTAAAAGTTTGACAAAATGACAGAATGGTCCCTGGACTTAGAAAAAGAATGATTTAATTACAAAGAAGCCCTTGGACTTTTAAGTTAGCCAATTAATTAATGATTCAAAATTGTAATGGAAAATGTGATAAGACAGTTAGTGGAAATAAAATTTTTCCAAGTTGACCTGGCAGCTCGACCACAGCCAGGGGCTCTGCCCCTTTGACCCAGCTAGGGGTTGCCTCCCCTAGACCCCACCGCCAGGGGCGCTGCCCCCGGACCCCCGTTCGTTGAGGGTTATAACTAGACTAGAAACGCGATGTGAGTAGTGATAGTTAATTGATACGTGTAATTGTTATACAGTTAGTCGAGCACAGCTAAGGAAAGGAATAACAATTAACGATGAACGTAATTGAGTTCATGAGAGTTTCTAGCCCCACTTCCTTGTTATGTTTTCGGGGCTATGTGCATACTCGATGTGATAGTTAATACACTTACCTTAAGTGGTAAGTGTATGCCTTATATGAATTATGTATGATGATTGCTTGACGGTGCATGAACGATCTTCGGATATTGCATGGACCGTCAGGTGGTAGCTAAAGATATGAATGATATATATGATGTATGATTGATGTATGAATAAAGTATGTATGATGTATGAATGATATATGTATGGTATGTAAATAGCACGTGAACGATCTTCGGATATTACACGTGTTATTAAGGCAAGTATGTAAAGGACATGTATGTTACAGCAGCACAATATAAAGGGACCAGACCCTAATAATATCTGTGAGGATAGGGACCAGACCCTAATAATATCTGTGAGGATAGGGACCAGACCCTTATAATATCTGTGATGGTAGAGACCAGACCCTAATAATATCTGTGATGTTGGGGACCAGACCCTTATAATATCTATGAGGTTATAGGGCGGAAGGCTCTTTATATAGTATGGATAGTTATGCAAGTAAAATAAAGTATGAATAATGTACACACCTTCGGGCATATGTGCATGTATGAGAACAGATTGTATGTCGTATGATTAACTAGAACTCACTCAGCGTAGCTGACTTTTAGTATGCACGCGGGTGAGTAGATTGAGGCAACTTGCATAAGGGTAAGCACATAGCATGAACTTGAAGAAGCTGGCATCTCAAG
Source organism: Bidens hawaiensis (assembly GCF_021521415.1). Lineage (NCBI taxonomy): Eukaryota > Viridiplantae > Streptophyta > Magnoliopsida > Asterales > Asteraceae > Bidens > Bidens hawaiensis. The sequence goes on along the minus strand of NW_027495065.1, from coordinate 14,586 downwards.
AAATGTTATGTTATTTTAAAGACAATATTTTATGTTTAAATTTTTTGAATGCCCGTTAAGACAAGAATGGATGGTTATGTAATATTATGGTTTGAATGTTTTAATATTCCGCGAATGTTTTTATAAACTCTGATATTATGAACTATGTTTATGAGTAAATCCAACGTCCAAAGTAGGGCACCGGTGATGTGGTATAAAACACACATGTTTTTCTAATGGTTTTTATGTTATTTTGTGCTTAAACGTTAACGATTATTTTTTATTCTTTTATGAAATTACATGGTTGTATGTGATAGGTCCCATGTTGAAGAGAGCGAGAAAACGAGTCAAATGAAAAAAGAATCAGCTAAAACGGAGCTTGGATGAAGCCAGTACACACAAACGAAGTTTAAACGAGTTAGCAGTCGATAAACGAAGACCCAATGTAACATCCTAAAATTTATAATGTTGAATAAAGGAAGTTATGTTTAGTGATTTCGCGTAATTAATTAAGGTCGGGTAAGGAGCGGACCATGGACTTGGATTAATTGAGATGGGTTAAATGAGAATTGGATCTAAGGGATATAAATATCCCCTAAACCCAAAATATCTTCATTTCCATCTTATCCTTTCACACTTCCAAAACACACACACACCACACACTACAACCGCCGGCCGGCCGGAAGAGAGAGAGGCGGCAGATCCGAGGGAAGAACCGGGCAGATCCGGGAGAGAGAGAGAGAGAGAGAGCGTTGGTTGTGATTAAACAAGTAAACGAGATCCAAACAAGCTCAAAAAGGTATGATTCTTGATCTTTGAAGTTAAAGATCCAAGTTTTATAGTGTAGATACGACCGAAAATGGTCGGGAAGCGTAGTGGGTGATGTTGAACCATAGCAAAGGTGTTAAAATAGCTCGAAATGCTGGTCAGAAACTAAAACAGCGGCTGATCTGGGCAACTTCGCCTGCAACTGGGCAACTTCGCCTTCAAAGCGATAACTTCGCCTGCAAGCTAAGTTCGCCTGATGAACTTGGCCTGCAAGCTAAGTTCGCCTGATGACAACTTCGCCTAAAGCCAAGTTCTCCTGATGGCAACTTCGCTGTAAAGCTAAGTTCGCCTAGCTGGTAACTTCGCCTAAAGCCAAGTTCGCCTACTTGATAACTTCGCTTACGGCCAAGTTCGCCTAACTGGTAACTTCGCCTAAAGCCAAGTTCGCCTGATGATAACTTCGCCTAAAGCTAAGTTCGCCTAAGGTTTAACTTCGCTTAAAGTCAAGTTCGATTAGAAAATAAATTAAAAATCTAATGAAAAATGTGTTAAGACAGTTAATGGAAATAAAATTTTTCCAAGCTGACCTGGCAGCTCGACCCCAGCCAGGGGCTCTGCCCCTTGGACCCTGCTAGGGGCTGCCGCCCCTAGACCCCGCTGCCAGGGGCGCTGCCCCCGGACCCCCGTTCGTTGTGGGTCATATAAAGATAGAAATACATTATGAGAAGTGATAGTTAATTGATACGTATACTTGTTATACAGTCAGCCGTGCACAACTGAAGAAAGGGATTACGATTAACGGTGAACGTAACCGTGTTCAGGTGAGTTTCTAGCCCCATTTATGTGTTATGTTTTCGGGGCTGTGTGCATACTCGATATGTTTGTTAATACGCTTATCCTAAGAGATAAGTGTATGCCTTATGTGAATGATGTGATATGTATGAATGATTGCTTGATGGTACGTGAACGATCTTCGGATATTGCACGTACTGTCAGGTTGAAACGCTAAGTATAAGGTAAGTATGATATGTATGCTTATGTGTATGAACGTGATAAAGTTAATAAAAGAAGGAAATGACGGTTGCATGGTTGTATGGTTACGAAAAGGGTACCGAGCCCTAATAATATTCGAGGTATGATGTATGGTTGTATGGTAACGAAGAGGGAATCGAACCCTACTAATATTCGAGAACTAGGGAACCGAACCCTACTAATATTCGAGGAAAGAGGGAAACCGAGCCCTAATAATACTCGTGGAAAGAGGGAAACCGAGCCCTAATAATACTCGTGGAAAGAGGGTACCGAGCCCTAATAATACTCGAGGAAGGAGGGTACCGAGCCCTAAAAATACTCGAGGAAGGAGGGTACCGAGCCCTAATAATACTCGAGGAATGTAGGGCGTAATGCTCTTTATAACGTAAGATATGAAGGTAAGTTAATACAAAAGAAAGAATGAAAGTATGAAAGAATGAAAGTATGAAAGTATGAAAGTAAGAAAGTATGAATGAAAGAATATAAGTTTATGTGTATTGTATAGTGTATGATTAACTAGAATTCACTCAGCGTAGCTGACTTTTAGTATGCACGCAGGTGAGTAGGATGAGGCAGCTCGCTTGAGGAGACACGTGGCATTGAACAAGAGTCTGGCATCTGAAGACTTATGATGTTTTAATTTTAATGCTTTAATGTTGAAAGACAAAGGATGTTTTAAGACAAGTTATGAATTATGTAATGTTTTATGAAAGTTTTATATTCCGCGTAAATGTTTTAATTAACTCTGATATTTAGAACTGTGTTTATGAGTAAATCCAACACGAAAGTAGGGCTACCGGTAACGGGGCCTTACACCCAAAGGGCATGCCCACACCACGCGGCCACTTGATCCTTCATGGTCACGTAGCTCGGGCCCTAGGGGTGTTCCATGGCTGCCCAAATGCATCAACATGACTATTTTGTCTTATATGGGCTTGTTTGGATCAAGTTTGGCTTGTTTATCAAGTTTAATGATATATGTAATAACCCTAAACCCTAAAAACGAATTGACCATGATTCCAGTCACCAAATATCTATTCCAAACAAAATACCAAGGAGGAGGAGAAGCCGGTTCGTTATTTCATCACCCGGTTGTCGGTTTTGAGTATTTTAACGATTGTGAGTTCGTTTTTGAGTTTTAGACATTCAAACAAGTTGTAATCAGATTTTAATGAACATGTTTATCATATTTATCTATTTTATCTACTTTTCATTCATTATGCTTGGCTAAACTTGTTTGAATCACCTAGGTTTGATGTTTAACGGTTGATTTATCACTTTTCGGGTGCTAATTTCGTGTTTTATTGTTTAGTTATTGTAAAGTTCATAATTTGTGATACTATTCCACGAACCTTGCTGCCATTAGATGTATTCTAGGTTTCATGAGCCCTGAGTAGTTGATTATTGCATGAATTTGTTCCGTGCAGTCGTTAATTGCTAGTTCGGTTAATACTGAGAATGTTGATTAATTGTGGTAGACACGTGCCACTAGGGTTTATGTTTCTTGAATCATTTAGGTCAGTAGGATCATCCTCTTTGAGTTGGACCAAAACCTTAGGGGTTAGCTTATCTCTCTGCTTTAGTTGATTTAGTTACCCGTTGCGAGACCATGTGCGGTTTTCTAGCTATCGACTAGGTTAGTTTGTAAGTTGAGTTATTTTATCCTTATTATTGAATTACCCCTCTCTTCCTAGGTTTGTAGTTAGCTCGAGCCTTAGTGAGGATTGTGATTTTGATGCGGACCAAGTAATAAATCATTAGGGTACGTCAATAAATAACCATAAATTAAAAGCTAAATAGACGTTGTTAGGGTTTTCTTGTAAAACTGACCGTAGGGACCCAGTTGCCTTGATTACATAAATCTTAGTTCATCTTTAGAAGCTGGTTTCAAACACTTGTTAGCACCTGAGCCATTCTATACCCGTTAAGTCATCTTGCCTATGTGATTCGTTTTCTTATTATCGTTAAATCTCGTTAAATTTCCAGTTAGTTTCGTTAAGTTTCACCGTTAGTTAAGTTAAGTTAGTTAAGTTAGTTCAGATATATAAGTTAAACAAATATATTATTTAGGCAAGACTTGAGTAGGGTTAGTAATCTAAGCCACCTCACGTGTCTTTGTGTTCGATACTCGGACTTCCTTAGTCTTTACTACATACGATCGGTACACTTGCCGGTTGTGTGAACTTAAGTTAGGATATTCCGTTTTAATTTAAAGCTTAGTTGTGAGTCGTAGTTTTCATAGACACATTTTCGCACATCAACCAGTAACGGGGCCTTACAAGTTGATATCAGAGCAAAGTTCGAGAGATTTAAGCATTCTACATGCTTAGACTCGAACAGAGGATGAGATTAAAGTAAGAAAAGAAAGAAGATGCCAGTACGAGAATGCCATGTGTCACTCAAGCAAGCTAAGCAAAGGTAAAACATGTGATTAAGTTCATATGTAAAGTAGAATAATGAATGCATGTTTGCATGATTGCTAAATAGAGAATGTATGAATGCTAGCTTAATTGCTAGGGATAGGAGCATATGATGATGTGAACTGTTTGAAGGTCTAACTATTAGAAATAAAAGTAGCACAAATAGACTCATAAGAGGAAGTGTATAGGACACGGAAAGTAACGTGAGCAACTAATCACAGTTGGCCACTGTAATCACAGTAGAATATATGATGTATGATTGATGTATGAATAAAGTATGTATGATGTATGAATGATATACGTATGGTATGTAAATAGTACGTGAACGATCTTCAGATATTGCACGTGTTATTAAGGCAAGTATGTAAAGGACATGTATGTTACAGTAGCACAATATAAAGGGACCAGACCAGAATAATATCTGTGAGGATAGGGACCAGATCCTAATAATATCTGTGAGGATAGGGACCAAACCCTTATAATATCTGTGATGGTAGAGACCAGACCCTAATAATATCAGTGATGTTGGAGACCAGACCCTTAAAATATCTGTGAGGTTATAGGGCATAAGGCTCTTTATATAGTATGGATAGATATGCAAGTAAAATAAAGTATTAATAATGTACACACCTTCGGGCACGTGTGCAAGTATGAGAACAGATTGTATGTCTTATGATTAACTAGAACTCACTCAGCGTAGCTGACTTTTAGTATGCACACAAGTGAGTAGATTGAGGCAGCTTGCATAAGGAGAAGCACATGGCATGAATTTGAAGAAGATGGCATCTCAAGAAATGTTATGTTATTTTAAAGACAATATTTTATGTTTAAATGTTTTGAATGCCCGTTAAGATAAGAATGAATGGTTATGTAATATTATGGTTTGAATGTTTTAATATTCGGCGAATGTTTTTATTAACTCTGATATTATGAACTGTGTTTATAAGTAAATCCAACGTCCAAAGTAGGGCACCGGGTGCGGGGCCTTACATTTCATGTGTAGGTTGTTTTTTGTTTAATGTAAGTGATCTATTTATGTTGTATAGTAATATAATGTAGGGATAATTATATGCTTACAAGGTGTTGAGAGTATTAGTTTTTGATTTATACGTTTTTTGATTTAAATACTAATAATTTCTTTTTGTTATACATAAATGTTTTTAATTTATATAATAATAAATCAAAACTAGTTAAAGAAAACTAATATAGTCTAATAAGCTATAACAGTTTCCAAAAACATATTAATTTCTTTTTGTTATGAGTAAATGTTTTTAAACATATTAACATTTTCAAAAATAAAATTAACAGTTTCCATATAAACTTTTTAAGCAATTTTACCATCTTATCCCTATATTTATTTAAAAGATAAAAACAAAAGAAATTTTCGATTGGCTGGATTGACTTCATACACTTCTCGCAATAATATGACTTCTCTTTTGAACTTAAACACACACACACATATATAGGGGTCAGTTAACGTACAATAATCGCTTATCGTACATTACATACGCGACTCCCTACACCACCGATTCTAATTGAAATTAAAACTACTTAGTGACATAGTTGTAATTAACCTAAAAATATTTAACGCATACCCGTCAAAGTCCACCGTCACGACCATTAGTGGCGAAGCTTGGACTGAGGCACCGGGGGGGGAGCTCAAAATGTATACAAAAATTCACAAACGAGGGGGGACTCAAATTTTCGGCCAAAAAAGGCTAAACTTACACTACGTATAAAGTTATTTGGCCGAAAACGGGTAAATATACACTTCTGCGCAAAAAAACAGGGGGGTGGGGCCACCCCTGGCCCCAATGAAGATGCGCCCCTGGCGACCATCGTCTACTGTCATGAGCACCACCATCGTCCGTCACCACCATCGATCGTTGGTCACAGGTCAGTTAAGCAATTTCCAACTGAAATTGAAACTGAAATTGTTGATGAGCCTAATTGATCAATTAACCTTGAAATTGATCCAATGAATCATCAATTTGAAGCTTCCGTCGATCAATTTTAAGTTTTGAGCTCAAGGTTTTGACATTGAACGTATTAACATTAAGTTTATACGTTCTGTTTAAACGTTCAGAACAAAATCAATTAAACTTTAAACGTTCAGTACAGTAGTGGACGGAATCGATGGGAGCGGTGGATCAGAGTTGATGGGAGCAGTGGGTCAGAGTAGTGGACGGTCGCGTGTTTTTTGAAATCGACGTTGTAGAAACTCGCGTACCTATTGTATGATAAGGGTTTATTGTATTGGATCCTTTATCTATATATATATATATATATATATATATATATATATATATATATATATATAGAAAGGGTAATTCTAGGAAACTATGTCGGTTATTGGTAATTATAAATCTCAACCATTGATTAACATGATCCAATGGCTATGATTTATTCCTAGTCTTTCTAGAAAACTACTTATTTTTAGGATAAACCTCCCATATATATATATATATATGATCAAGATCATGAGAGAACTTTTTTGAAATTGAGAACCATTTTGGACCACAAAAAACCCAAAAATAAAAAAAAAATCATAAAATAAAAAAACACAAAAATGAAAAAAGTAAAAAAACCAAAATTCTTATTTTAACATCCCGGTTTCATAAAAAAATAAAATAAAATAAAAACTCGGTTTAGCCAAATTATATACACATATGTATAATATATACATATATGTACATTTACATGATTTTTTTATACACATGTGTATAATTTAAGATAAATGACACTGTACATATGTGTATATTACGTAACTAAAGATTAAATAAAAGTATACATATGTGTATAATACGACGTTTTTTTTGTTATTTTTTTAATGAAACCGGAATGAAATATAAGAATTTTGGTTTTTATACTTTTTTAAAATTTTTGTTATTTTTTGTTTTATGATTTTTTAAATATTTTTTTCAAATGTGTTTTTAGTGGTCCAAAATGGTTCTCAAAGTTCTCAATTTGCAAAAGGTTCTCTTAGGATCCTTACCATATATATATATATATATATATTATATATATATAAGGGTTCAAATAAGAATAACCAGTTTCCTAGGAATGGTAAGAACCAACAAATTTTTAACATTTGGCATTACATATAATGGTGAAAGAACAAATTTAGGAAACTATGTCGGTTATAATGATGAAAGAGTAATTCTAGGAAACGAAGATTATATCGGTTATTGGTAATTTTAAATATCAACCATTGATTAACATGATCCAATGGCTATGATTTATTCCTAGTCTTCCTAAAAAACTATATATATATATATAAACTACTTATTTTTAGGATAACCCTCCCCTATATTTAAATATATATATATATAAAACGAAGACATAAAAATCCTATGTGTCGCGATGTGGTCGCTCCCCCTTTTGTTGGAGTCACCAGATTTGCTTGATTTTTAAATGGAGGCTTCTCATACATTTGACCCGAATTCATGGGTATGGGTCTTACCAAACACAGATATTCCTTAAACGGGTTATAACATCTCATTAAATTAAAAATTATTCTCACCAAATTATTGATGTAAAAATCCTATAAAATAGGATATACTAAAAATTAATATCTTATTTATTTTAATATATATATATATATTATTTAAATTAAAAAACCAATTTGATAGTAAAAAAATAAACATTTCTTTGGTCTCATCAAACCATAAGTACATTATTAACTTTCATAAATATTAATTATAATTAAAATACCAATTTTATAGTAAAAGAAATAAACGGGTCTTGGGTCTTATCAAAACATATAGCTTTTAAACCGGGATATAACATCTCATTTATTTGTCAAACAATTTATCATCAAGTATATTATTATTAACTTTCATACAATAAAAAAATATAAATGCAAAAAATAAATATTAGAACAAATAATATAAAACAACCCCCGTAATATAAGGCATTCACTGGACTTTTGGTTAAATAGACAAATTGGGTCTAGAAAAATACGCTTGTACATTTGGAGTTTAGTTAAATAATCAAAAGGGTAGAAAAAAGAGCCAATTTTAGTTTGATGCGTTATGTTACTTTCGAGTAATCAGAGATATAGTCAATCAACGTTATTGATTAAACCAGCGTATTATTTCCAGTGTAAATTAATCTTAAATTAACCACCGTTAATCACACAAAAAATACTACATAAGGTTTTGAAGAAACACTAACCGGACCCCGGGCAGATTACGAGTAACCTGGGGGTTAGATAGATGTTTCCCATGAGGGGTTAGACCCAGAGAAGATGGTTCTTCTGATAACCTGCAAAACAGACACCGTGAGCTTGTCACTGAGAAGGGGGGGTTCCTCCTTGGTGACCACCCTCCGGCGTGAGAATCAGACTAGATTGTTCTTTAAATATAAATGTATATTAAGAGATTGCTAGAGCAGATATCAGGTATAATATGATGATAATATAATGATAATAGATAAGATATGTTAAGATCAGATGATCATACCATTCGTGGTATTTATAGCCGAAGGTAGGTTTCCAAGGAGGTGTGGTCTGCTGAATAGTATTCCTGTTCAACCAACAGTAGCCTACGCACGTGCCCTGCTGGTAGTTGGTGGGTAGGCAGCGGCTGATAGCGACCAGGCCTGCTGTATACTATTCCTTTTCCACCAACTGCCGGCTACGCACGTGGTATGACAGGAGTTGGTGAGTAGGCAGCGGCTAATAGTGACATACAGTGCAGGAGCATGCTGCTCGCCATACTGTTGTCAATAAGCTGTCGTATCTTTAGTCAGATCTTTTTCCCATACCTCGTCAGGTACAGTACAGAAGATCTTCCCGTATAGTACGGACTGGCTTATTTGGGCGGGAGTATTCCCCCTCCCGCCCTTGTGCGGGATTGTTCCCGGCTTTGCTCATTCCTTCAGGTGACACTGAATGATCGAGAGCTAAGTGCCTTGTGCGTGTAGCCTTGCTGCGCGGGTGGCCTTCCCTGATGGCTTGTATCCGAGGCTGCGGGGACAGGCGGAGTCCTTCACCATTGGGAGGCATTTCCTGCGGGAACAGCTTGCGTACTGCGCGTAAGGACGTCACGTCTCTGAGCATGGTTGGTCCTGCGGATCCAGTTGGTTTCTGCGCAGACGTCCCTGTTCAAGGTGAGTCTTGCGGGTCCAACTGGGCTCTGCTGGGACCTACCTCTTCAAGTCCCCCCAGTCCAATGTTCTTCTCATGCGTGTTTATAAAGTGAGGTGAACTTTTGGACTTAAGCAAAGGGTTTTGAAAAGGGTTTTTTAAGGTTTTCCATAGGGATTCTTCCCGCGGAAGACCTTGTCACTTGCAGAAATTCCCGAGTTTCCTGCTTGGTCTTTGGGTATGATGCGGGTAGGTCTGTAACCTCCTCGCAAGTCAGGAGCGTTGAGTCCCACTTGTGTGGATTCTCCATGAGGTTTTGGTAGTTTTGAACATAGTGATCAATTATGTTAAAACCACCAATTCCATCCTGGAGCTTCAAACAACGTAGTTCTCGACGTTCCCGCTATACGGGGATGTTATTTCCGTTTCCGCAAGCATTGCCCAGAAGATCCTTCTTGGTTTCAATTCCCAGCGGAGCGCTGGGTATGTGAAGGGTTTTGCCTTAACACTGTACCTGCGCTCGTCTTACGGTTACTTTACTTCCAAGGTATTCCTGGCTTCAATTCCCTGCGGGTGCTAGGTATGTGAAGGGTTTTGCCTTTACACTGTACCCGCACCCGTCTTACGGTTACTTGTTTGCCAAGGTTTACTTGGCTTCAATTCCCTGCGGGTGCTAGGTATGTGAAGGGTTTTGCCTTAACACTGTACCCGCATCCGTCTTACGGTTACTTGTTTGCCAAGGTTTACTTGGCTTCAATTCCCTGCGGGTGCTAGGTATGTGAAGGGTTTTGCCTTAACACTGTACCCGCATCCGTCTTACGGTTACTTGTTTGCCAAGGTTTACTTGGCTTCAATTCCCTGCGGGTGCTAGGTATGTGAAGGGTTTTGCCTTAACACTGTACCCGCATCCGTCTTACGGTTACTTGTTTGCCAAGGTAAGGGGTATTTTCCCGCTTACTTTTTAATCTTTTTGAATTTTGAATTTTGAAATTCGAAAGGTTGGTGAAAGGATAAGAACAGTCCAAACCTCTGAAACATCGTGCGACGGTTTCTTCTGACTGTGTCAGGACGTGCAGGAAGTTATGGTGACGTGACAGTACATGGTCATTCCAGACGCTTTTTTAGGCGCGGTGGGCGCGATTTTTCGGGCGCGTGGCCGCGAAATTAATGGTACGCGTCCTGTCAACAGCTGTTGCCAGCTTGCTTTTTGCCACGTGTCATAGTTTCACTGCACCTTTGATTTCTCTCTCTTCCGCATTAAATGCATCGTATTAATTGCGATTAGTATATAAAGGGGGAGAGGGTTCTTTGTAATCCACACTTTCACTCTTCTCTTCATCTTTTAAGCGATTTCCGGCGAATACTCCCCTTTTCAGGCAAGCATTCTCTCGAAATCGCTTTCTTTTCATTCACAAGATGTCGTCTCGTGATGTTGAATCCACAGCCGATGACAAGAGTACTGCTGGCGAGTGCCAGTGTGCTCTGCCTGGCGATCTGTACCGGTATGTTGTCAGGAAGTTCATGCTCGAGTCTCTCGAGCCTGAGTTTCCTGAACCCCATCAGACTGTGTACGATGCCCCCAGAGGCAAGATCGGGGTTTATGCTGCATTCTTTGTTTATGGGAATCTTAGGTTCCCATTGACAAAGTTTGTTTACCGTGTCCTTGAGAGGCACGGTGTTCATTTGACCGAGTTGCACCCCATGGCGATCGCCAAGATTCGCCACTTCGAGTGGGTGTGCCGGATTCTGGGCATTGAGCCCTATGTTGACCGCCTGATGACCTTCTACACTTGGAGGTGCATCCAGGGGTGGTACACGTTGATAACCCGGGTTAAGGGTTTGAAGATTTGCGCGACCGAGCGCAGTCTTCGCGCGTGGAAGAGGGAGTTCTTCTTCATCTCCGCTCGTGCCATCCCCCTTGCCATGAAGTTCAAAAATGGGCAAGCTCTTCCCAGCCTTCACGCCTCGCAACTACGAGGAGGCGGAATGGTTTTCGAGGATTTCCCGGGTCCAATCTCCGGTTTACCGGTTTGCGGAGTCCGGGATGGTGATGTTGGGGATGAGCCGGGTGTGGAAGGCGGCGGATGCGCAAAAGGTCCCAATCGTCCTCGAATACGGTTCGAACTCTGTTCCTTACGGTATGCTTTGTTTCTTTTTGTTGATTCTGAATTTCTTCCAACTTTTTTCTTGTTTATTTCAGAGGGGAACGACCTGCAGTCGCTCCTTAACCCGCGTAAGGGCTGAGGGTCCCCGCACGGATGGGTACTCGCGCTCTAGACGAGAACGAGTTGCCCATCCTAGAACAAACGGCGGATCGGTTCGTGGAGGTCTATCCGCAAGGCCATGAGATCCTGAGCGCCAGGCGTCCAGGTAAGGCGCTCTTCAACCCTCGACCCCTTAATGTTGAAACCTCTGCTGGAATTCCTCTAATCGTATGTTCTGATGAGGAATCCGCAGATGGTCCTCCGTTGGTGCGGAAGAAGAAGGCTGCCGGCGGGAAGGGAAAGGAGAAGGTGGCCTCCACTGCCGATCCGGTGCCTCGGTCTGACTCGGAGACCGAGAGCGAAGAGGTGGCGGGGAATCCTGGTGGTGATAAGATCACCATTCCGGAGGCTGTGACAACTGTCACCGAAGAGCACAGGATGACGACGGTGACCGGCGTGAAGAGGCCGGCTCCATCGGGTTCATCCCCGCCCGTCCGTACTTTCAGGCTCAAGAAAACCCGTAAGTACCACTTCCTTTAGCTTTTATCTTCATAGTTTTAATATCGTTAACACTTTTCTTTACGCAGGCGTGGATGTTGACGCATTCCAGGGTGGAGCGCAGAGGAGTACCTCTCCGCCAATGACGGTAGGCTTGGTCAGCCTACCTGAGGCGTCGACCCAGGCGCCTGCGCCTGCTTCCGCTGGTTCAGTTGCTCACTCCTTTGAGCCGACTATTCCAGCTGAGATGACGTCACCGCCGGCTGTGAGTGCGATTTTTACAGCATCCTTCACCGAGCCGGCGGGTTACTATTGCTGCGGATTCCGAGGCGGCGACCGCGGCGGTGACCACGGCGGCTGCTACCATGCCCCCACCATCGGCAACGACGGCCGGACCATCAGGTACGCATGGGGCTTCTCGCCAATCTTTGCCACCTTCCCATCTGCCTGACCTCTTGGATGGATTTCCTTCGGGTTCAGGTGATGGGTTTGGCGGCTATCGGCCTGTTATTGACCCTACAGGTGCGTAGGGTTCCTTTGGCCCTTTTTTATATATATTTTTTATCATCTTTTCCTAACTGCTTTTTGTTTTTTGCGAGTGTCGGATTCCAATGAAGTGTATGTTCCACGATGGAACATTCGCCGAGGAACAACCCTTCGCACCCCTGTGGGAGTGCGTGGGAATGGGCTCGTCACGCTGCTCCCAGTGGTGCGTTGGGGGAAGCCATGGCTAGCTACCAGGAGGGTAGGCTTAGCAATGAGCTTCGGGTTCTCCTGGCCCGGATGCAGCCGCGCGTCGAGCTGCTTGTCGTGAAAATGACAAGTTAAAAGCAGCTCGCGTTAAAGAAGTAGCTCAGGCGCGGGCTGTCCGGGAGGAGAACCAAAAACTTACCGCAGTGGCTGCGGAGAAGGCCTTCAAGGCCCTCGAGGTTGAAGTTCAGGCTCGACTCGAGGCCCGTTCCAAGGCTGCCCAAGCTGTTAATGAACAGCTTCGGCTGGCTAAGGAGACTGCGAGGAACGCAACCGAGAGGGCCACCAAGGCTGAAGCTGTTGCTGAGCCTCTACGCGTGGAGAATGAAGAGCTTAAAGCCAAATTAGAGGCTCTCCAGCAGGCTCATGATGCCTTGGCGATGGAAGACGCCAAAAAGCTCCAGGAGATCTTGGACCAGAGGGGGGTGCTTGACCATACAGAGCGGAAGCTAAAGGGCGTCGAAGAGGCTGCGGCTAAAGAAGTGTTGCTTGCCAACCTCAACAAGAGTGAAGCCGAACGCGCCCGTAACGAAGCTCAAGCTGCCCTCCAAGAAGCTCTGGTTTCCAAGGAATGGCTTCTTCGAGAAGCATTGTCTCAGGTATGTTTTCATGTCTTTACGCTTTTCTTTGTAAATAGAAAAGGTTTTGACACTTGTATATTTTCTTTTGTAGGTTGTGCATCGGGTCTTCTCAGAGACATCTTACGACGATGCTATGAGCGCAGCCCTCAACGCTTCTCACGAGGATGGGGAAAAGGGTCGGCTTCCTGCTTGGTCTAGGGTTCGTTGAGAAAGGCATCCCGCCTTCCAACTTCCCTTTGTACAATGTTGATACTGAAGCTGTTTACGACCAAGCAGTGAATCAGTACGCCGCCTTCCCGCATCCGGTGGTGGAGAAGGTGAATGAAGTCGCTGCTGCTGATGATGGGCTAGCTATCCTCAAAGCTTTCCTTGAACTGCCACGCTCTACTGATGGGGCTGGTCCAAGTGGAAGTGGCCCTGAAGCCTGATCCTGAAGATCCCTTCCCACTGCTAGGATAGATTTAGCTTGTACAGATTTATTTTCTTGTAGGCGGGTAGTTACCCGGCCATTCTTGTAATGAATATTTATGAAATATAAATCTTTGAGCGGGTAAGGCCGTTTCTTTTATTGGATTCCTTGCTTTATAAACGTTATATGACTTGCATACTTTAGTTTAAATTAGCAATTTTCCAAGTGTAGAATAAGTTAACCTTTAAACGTGGTAGATAATAGGTTGAAGTTTTGCTTCCTCTTTCGTGATTGTGCGGGTAGGGACCGTCACTTGCACTTAGTAGGATGGCTAAACTTTACCTGCGTCTAACCTGCGTGTAGGTTTTCCTCATCTTTTCTGAGGATAAGTTAACCTTTGAACGTGGTAGATAATAGGTGTGAAGTTTTGCTTCCTCTTTCGTGATTGTGCGGGTAGGACCGTCACTTGCACTTAGTAGGATGGCTAAACTTTACCCATATCTGACCTGCGTGTAGGTTTTCCTCATCCTTTTTTGAGGATAAGTTAACCTTTGAACGTGGTAGATAATAGGTGTGAAGTTTTGCTTCCTCTTTCGTGATTGTGCGGGTAGGACCGTCACTTGCACTTAGTAGGATGGCTAAACTTTACCCATATCTGACCTGCGTTTAGGTTTTCCTCATCCTTTTGTTAGAAATTCTGTTTTGAACCGTTCGACGCGCGGTTGTCAATAGGTTAGCGTTCAGTTCCCTTTTTCATGATTCATGCGGATAGACCGGCACTTTCATTTAATGGGATAACTGAACTTTTCCCCTTCAACTGACCAGCGTGAAGGTTTGTCGTTTTTTGGGTTTATGC